>NW_010177827.1:0-2121 GCF_000695765.1 Mesitornis unicolor
ACCCAATGTCCCCTATGGGTCCTGCACCCATCACAACGTCCCCTGTGGATCCTGATCCCATCCCAAAGTCCCCTATAGGTCCTGCACCCAATGTCCCCTATGGGTCCTGCACCCATTCAATGTCCCCTGTGAGTCCTGCACCCATCACAACGTCCCCTGTGGGTCCTGCACGGACTCAATGTCTCCTGTGGGTCCTGCACCCATTGCCACATCCCCTGTGGGTCCTGCACTCCTTCAACGTCCCCTATCGGTCCTAAATTCTCATGTTTTTGGGTCCTGGCTCCACCCCGCTCCACTTCTCAGGAACTCCGAGTTGGGAAATGTCACGTCACCTCCTCGCACCCTGCCAGGACCTGGCTGCCCTCACCCGCCCTCACCCCCCGTTTCCACCCAAATTCTGCTGAATCGACCTAAATCTGCCCCTTTCTTCGGTGCCAGATCCTTCTCAGGAACTCACGGCCCAGCCCCCATTTGGTTATAAAAAGGGAGATTTTTGGGACCCTCCTCCCCATTTCCATGGGATTCAGAGCGAGCCAAGAGGGAAACTGAGGCACAACGGAGCCTGCCAGTAAGTGGTGAGGGTCTGGAGGGTATAAATTTGGGGGTTTTCTCTATTTTTTCCCTCATTTTTTGGGTACAAACCCAGGTGGGTCCTACCTGAGCAAATGAAGGTGCCGGTGATGCCTTTATCGACCAACCAGGACCTGCCAGGTGGCTTAAATGGACCCAAAACTATCCAAAAAAGGGGGGGTTTTAACTCATTTCCCAGCCCAAATTGCGATGGTTTTGGTGGGACCCCTCCCATGGGTGCTGACTCCATGGGTGCCACCCCCCCCCACCACCTAAAGCACCCAAATTTTGGTGTCCTCGGCCCCATTTTGCCCCAAATTTTGGCGATTTGGGGCAATAATTTCACCTTTGAGAAATTTTACCATGAGATTTTGGGGGAAAATCAGGGAAAATTTGAAGTGGCAGCTCCAAGGGCTTTTTTGGGGGACATTTGGGGTGGCAAGGGGACAACGGGGCTGGCGAGGGGGAGCTTTGGGCTGGACCAAAGGGGTGTGCTCCCACACCAAAAGTCAAATTTCTGGAGTTTTTTTCCCCTGAAAAATGGTGAATTTTCATCTAATTTTGGCTTTTTTTCCCTTCCAGCGATGGGCAGAATTTGGTGGCTCCGGGTGTGCTTGGCTCTTTGTTGTGGTAAGCAACGTTTCCCCCCCCCAAAATACTGAATTTTTTTTTAAATGGATTTTTGGGTTATTTTAGGGCTTTTAAGGTTTTTTATTCCCTTGCTTTTCTAAAAAAAATTCACCTTTTGTCCCAGAAAAAAAAAAAATCTCTTTATCTCTGTGCTTTTCCACCAAAAAACGTCAATATTCTGATTTTTTTCACAAAAAAATCACTTTATCTCCTGGATTTGGGGTGGTTTTTAGCAAAGAGCCCCCATCCCCAGTGTCTTTGGGGGGAATATTCTCTTCTCTTCTCTTCTCTTCTCTTCTCTTCTCTTCTCTTCTCTTCTCTTCTCTTCTCTTCTCTTCTCTTCTCTTCTCTTCTCTTCTCTTCTCTTTTCTCTTCTTCTCTTCTCTTCTCTTCTCTTCTCTTCTCTTCTCTTCTCTTCTCTTCTCTTCTCTTCTCTTCTCTTCTCTTCTCTTCTCTTCTCTTCTCTTCTCTTCTCTTCTCTTCTCTTCTCTTCTCTTCTCTTCTCTTCTCTTCTCTTCTCTTCTCTTCTCTTCTCTTCTCTTCTCTTCTCTTCTCTTCTCTTCTCTTCTCTTCTCTTCTCTTCTCTTCTCTTCTCTTCTCTTCTCTTCTCTTCTCTTCTCTTCTCTTCTCTTCTCTTCTCTTCTCTTCTCTTCTCTTCTCTTCTCTTCTCTTCTCTTCTCTTCTCTTCTCTTCTTTGTTACATTACATTGTACCATACTATAACTTTTATTATATCTTATTACATCTTACTATATCTTATATACTCTATACTATATACTATACTTCTACTATACCTTACTCTATGATATTTTATTCTATTATATATAATATTTATATACTTATATAGTTATATTCTATGATATTATGTCTTATTCTATTGTATCTTCTTATATCTTACAATATAATATGATATAATAAGAT
>NW_010177828.1:0-18885 GCF_000695765.1 Mesitornis unicolor
CTCCTCCTCCTCCTCCTCCTCCTCGGCGCTGCGGGAGGTCGAGGGCAGCATAAAGGGGTAAGGGAGAGGTGCCTACCCGTCCCACCTCCCTCTCTCAGTGGGGGGGATCAATCAGTGCAAATCCGAAAGAAAACCGGCGGGGGGGGGGGACGCTGATGGGAAGGAAAAAAAAAGCCTCCCCCAGGGTTTAAACCGCCCTCCTGAGGGGTGGGGTGGCCGCAAATGTTCCCCCCGTGGCAGTGAGGCTGCAGGGAGGTGGAGGCTGCTCCTGGCCCTTCCCTGCGGGTAGGACTGGGATTGTACGGCAGCAGGAGTGAATGTAACTCTGGAAATGTATGGAGGGGGAAGCCATGTTTGATTTATTCCTCCACTAAACACTGGTGTGATGATTCTTCTACTTACACCCTTCTGCAGTCCATCCTGGACCTGTATGGGAGGAGAACCTTGTTAGGAAAACAGAAAGAAAACATTTCTGCCAAGGCGTGCGGGCTCGTTGGCTCAATCTTCATTAAGTATAAGAGGATAGGGCTCTTGTAACTTGAATTGATATTTGTGTGGTAAAAGAGCCTGGGGAACTTGTATTCCCAAGGCCATAGTTACAGCTCATCCGCTGTGGCTTTACCGCTCTGGGGGTGGAGAAGGGAATTTGCCACACTTCTTGAACATATTTATACTTGCTTTTTGTTGGTGTTTTTTTTTTAATTTTAATATGTCGGCTGAAAGGAGGAGTAAATACTAGTAGAAGTACAGAGACAGTAAATACCGTATTTAAACAAATTTCAGAGAAAATGGGCCTCTTGCTAACGGGCATTAAACAGGGAAGAGGCTGGTATCAGTCATTGCCCACGTATTTTGTGTGCGTGAATAGTTTCCTTATTGGTATTTGCATTAAAATTGGTTTATAATGATTCTTAAATTTAGAAGCTAGTGCTACCCGTGCTGAGTAAGCTGAATAAGGTCTGCTTTAGGAAAAAAAAACACAAACCAAACAAAACAGACAAAAAAATCCCCTGTAAAACCTCAAGGAAGATACATTTGGCGTTGAGCCTTTTCAGACATCTGAGGAAGGTAACTGTAAACACTGCAGGGTGGCATTGAAGTTTGTGACAGATTTTGCGGAGTCCTTGCTGGTGGTTTATGCGGATATATATGCTTACTGAAATTCCTTAAACGTGGAATGTGTGGCTTCAGCTGCAAGAATAAATTGTTTCTTCACCAAAATGTTTATATGGTAGTAGAATCTCTGTAAATTTCTTGCTGAAGCTGTTATTTGCTTGTTTTGCTGTGGGAATTTTGCTCAGGAAATGCAGCATATCAACCTTAATAAACTCCTCAATTTCACAGTGTGGTATTATTTGGATGTAATCATTGAATAAAACCACTGTTTTGCAGGACTACTCAGGGCTCAGTACTTACAGTATATGCAATTTTTGTTGTTTCAGTAAGCATCTATATTCCACATATTAAAGCATGCTGAGATTTTCATCTAATATGCAGCTATCAGAAAATATGGCAGGATTTTTCGATATTTGAATATAAAACCTCTGGATATTTCTGGAGACTATATGGCTAGTTCTTGTGATGATTATAGGAGTATCCAGCCTCATATGTACTCGTAAAAATTCAGATATTCAAAGTACAGTAAAACCTACTAATTTATCAAATATTATTTGAAAATATCAGAAGAAACTAGGTCATTATACTTGACGGGTGTAGATTTAAAGTACTTTAGAAAATGGAAATTAAATGCAAGATATGTTTCCTTTTAGTTCAGTGTGAATCCAACAAATGGCTAGTAAGAAGTAAAAAGAAATGTGTTTTAATGTCTGTAGGGCTATGTGCTTTTTCTGAAGCTGGTGGTTGTTTTACAGATGAGACTATTGCATTTAAATTACTGCCTGCATGCAATAGACTGGATATTACGAGAAAAACAACCCTACTTCATTTTAGTCTGTGGAAGCAAAAATGATTGTTGAGGGGGTTGTTTTCTAATATTTGGGTGGTGAAATTGATGCGTGTGGGTACACATACATACATGTGTGTGTATATATATATTTTTATATATGAGTCTGTGTTCAAAACATTGTGCTAACAAAATGGCAAAGGAATGGAAAGAAGAGATTGTTTTTCAGTGTCCTATTGTTTGTGGCCCATTCACCTCTCACTTTTGCACTGAGCCTGCTTTTTGTTCCACCAGTGTCAGTGCGTTTCCCAAGCGAGGTCTTCTTTCTACAGACTGATAAATGCATGTCTTTCCTTGTGGTCAATCAAAGCCTATTGACTGCACTGGGACTCCATACGTACATAAATGTTCATCTGCTCTGGTCAGATTACTGGATCAAGGATGTAGCTTATGGTGAGGAGAAGATACAAGCACAGTTCTTGCAGCATTTCGGTCACCTCTGGTCACTCCTGCTTACATAACCACAAGACATCTCTTAGGTTTTAAGCATAGAAGATGGTTAAGTGCATGAAAATGGCAAGTATTGTCTGTGTGGAACAAGGTAAAGCACCTAGCATTTTCCAGGAAAAAAATCTTTTCCCCTCTGCAAAAGCACTGTGCTGCACAATGGGAAGCATCCGCTAAGTGGTATTGCTGAAAACAACAGATACCCTAATATTCAGTAATCAAACATCAATAAATGCTTGGTGGAAGTAGTAATAATGCAGTAGATGATGATAGCTGCATATTTTAATACTATGTGGCTGTACTGTTTGAGCTCTTTAATTACTTTTCTGCAGAGACAAATGAAATAAGCTTACGTTTGAGTAAATATGATAGATCTGGTGTAATTCTTGAATCTGGCCTTCGGATGAAGGAAGAATGGAGATACTGAAGTGGATCATGGCTAAGTCCATGTTTTAGGATGCGCTGCTTTCCAGTTAGGGTGTAGCTTTGATAAGCGTCTTCACCGAGGATGTGCTGGCATCTGGATGGTGTAAATGAGAAGGTGGAGATGGAATACTGCACCGGGATAAGCTGTCAGGGGGTAAAGTGGAGAGATAAAAGAATTTCCCATCAGAGCTTGGCATGGGGGTCCAAATTTCCTTTGGTGCATAATTGGGAGAAAGGGGTGGGTGAGGAGAGCCTTGTTGATGTGCCAGTAGTACCCTGCAGCTTGTAAATTTGTGTAGCTGGTTGAATGGGTCGGCTGTTTTATAAAATAAATGGTTACTTGGAAGGCTTTGGTTCTGAGAACATTTTTGAAGGAAAACTACCTAAATTCACCCTTCACTGCACCTTTGAATTAGCTTCTCTATGACCTGCAGTCATTGGAGGTAATAAGACAGCTGTATAAATGGATTTAGTTTTTTTCCTTTCAGTTTACACTGACAGAAGCTACAAAAGTGATATATCAAGTGCTATTTTTAATGTTTTTATCAGGTTGATGGTGTCCAGCGTAGTTATTTTATATTTTCTAGCATCAGCAGGACGGGAAGTTTTTGGAACGTGTTATAAGGGAAACTTAGACCATGCTCTCTATTCTGCTGCCCTTCTGGTGATTAGCAAGCTACAAATATATGCAAAATTCCTAGAGAACAGATTGTATGTACTAATGCCTCGTGGATGGTAATGACTGGTTAATGCATAGTCCATCGTGCGTTACTTTATTTGCAAGCAACTCTAAACCTTAGCACCAGATAATCTGTTGACTTACTGGTACATTTGGAAAGTTGCTTCTGTCCAAAGCATGTAATAGATTATACAATAAACTGAATTTTTTAAAATGCATTTCGAGTGCAATAAGAAAATAGCTGTTAATCATTGTTGAACAAAAACCAAGGTTTCTGCTGTCCTTGCTAACATTAAGAAATAATACCATGACATGGAAATTGTTCTGATAGTACAATGTGATGAGCTGCATGTGGACAGTAGATGTTTGAAAATACTTTTGAATGTTTCATAGCAATCAAATTAAATTGACTAAGTATGGAAAAGCCAAGCGCTAACCCATACGCACTTCACAGTATTCTTATGTTGAGCAAAATTACTTTGCCCTGGGACACCATTGATGTAGCTTCTCATATTTGTCATAATTTTAAAGTGGCTTAAAGCATGTGTTAAATTGCAAGGGCTGCTCAACAGGTGATGGCTCAGTTTCTAGTTTTGTCCCCATCCTTTTAACTTGTCCTATTTTTATCTTAGTGTAAGACAGCAATTCAATCTTGTTTCGAACTTTGGTATTCAGCTCCCCAGCACAAATCTGAGCTATTTGATATTCATCCATATTTGGGGTAAGGATACATATGTGGTAAATTACTGGAAAACTATAGCATGATGTACTATTGAAATAGACTTTCATCAAAGTTTTAACATTTGCATTCTGCTGCCTGTGAAGGATGCTGCCACTTTTCTGTGTGGCGGTTTGGAGACACAGGGTGGTCTTGTTCTGCTGGCTGGCAGAGATGGCCATGTAACTGCTTTGGTGAAACCTCTTCTGGCTTGTGCATCGTATCAAAATACTGAAATACTGACATCTCATATCTGTGCAAAAACCACACATAACGAATTAGAAAACTTGAGTTTTAAAATAATAGTAATCTGTAAACGTATTTGGCCTTGAGGGCTAAGGTCAGAATTCTGTGTTTTCTTTACTGTGATCAAAAACATAATAGAGAGTAAATGTCCTGTTCTAAGTTCTGCCTTACTAAATAAGAGATACACCAAGGAGCAGAACATGAAATATTCTGTGACAAAAATACTTCTCAAGAAAGAAGGCTGAGGTTAAGGAAGACTATTAGAAATGTGATCTAAACACTATTTGAAATATTTCGTAAAGCTACTGATAAAAGAAGCAGTAGGAAGGAGATGCAGTAATGCAGCCTCCTGTTGTAATGTTTGGGACCCATTTCTTTTATTTATTCATTGTAGTAAATCGAAGTATAAATGCACCTGCTGTGGTATGGGTTAGGTCGCGGAGCCGAGGTTCCCAAAATTGGGTATCTGATGAATCAATTGTGGAATTTGCCAGCCGTGGTGGGATACCATCGGAGCAAAGCACTTGACTTCACTGGCACTCAGGAATACCTAAATGGAGGAGTTATCTCGGAGGTAAAGAATGCCTAGATTCTAGTCTGATAATAAAGCCAGTGGGATTTAAGCCAAAGTATGAACTTTGGAGAGCAGTGTAGGATGGATGTTATGAATATGGATCATTTCACTACATGGAGTAGTTGCCAAGAACGTTCAGTCAGATACTTCAGAATGAAATTAATGCTGTGAACAAGAAGGATATGGTTTGTTGGACAGGAAAGTGTTTTATCTTTCTGCCTCCAGGTTAAGTAGGCAAGCTACATTTTATCTACAGAAACCTAAAACTTGCCTCAAATTCCAGACGTTTTACCTGTAATAGTAATTCTAAACTAAACTGGAGAGATTCTTGATGTAGATGTATCAAAAGAAATGGAAAGGAAATGAAGAATTCTGTGAATGGTAGTCATGCATTTTGACAAGAGCACGTTGAAGGCCCAGTGCAGGGAGATACTTCAAATAATGTCCAAAGCAATAAGGCCACTAATTGGCAAGTGTTTGGATTTCTTTGGAGAGGATCTCGTGTTCCGAGTCTCTTGTGAGCTCAGGCCTTGTTTGAGTGTTCCTGGCATACATCTGCCAGTTGTATGCATGTTTTTTTGCTTTGGGGTAACACATTGATAGAAAATTAACATAATCACAAGTATATAGTTACAGTCTATGTGTAAAGTAGACCACGGTTAACACAGTATGGCCAGGATTATGTTATAGACATAGTTACATTGATCAGATACGGTTAAATACAGTTTTTGACAAAATATGAAAGTCTGTAAAATTCCATAGTGCCATAGAGTCAGTATTAACTACCTCTGAACTTTATCTTCCAGTTCTTTACTTAAAATTATGGGATGTGAAGTTTAATGTACTGGATGAAAGAAATCATATATTATATATATCAAGGTCAGGCTTGATGGGGCTCTGAGCAACCTGATCTGGTAACACCGTCCCTGCTCACTGCAGGGAGGTTGGACTGGAGGAGCTTTAAAGGTCCCTTCCAACTCAATACATTCTATGATTCTATGATATATCTTTTTACATGTTACCATATTAGAGAAGTGCATTATGAGTGTAATGTGTTGCTGCTTTTGTGAACAACAGAAGACATGGTCAAATGCTGCCCTGTGAAGATTATGATACTCTCCTATGTATACATAGAGCGAGGCTTTCATAGTGTTGAGAAGGCCTCATATATCCCCAGTGTCACAGCACTGCTCTTTAGAATTATTCCAGTGCACCAAGTGTGCTTCAGGCATCTCAGTCCACCCACTTGGCTGAACAGGTTTTAATGCCACGAGGGACAAAGATAGCAGAGTTTTAAGTGTCTGGGCAAAAGGATTGTATTCTCTGTATTAAAATTAGTTGCTGTCTAGTCTGATCTGGGCAACATTGTTTATATCTGTAGAGGTGCAGTAGCTAGTGTTTTGTTAATACTACAGTTTGAATCATTACTTACATGGATAGCTTGCTTTGTGGTGTCATCCCAGATTTGATCTTCCCTTCTCAGAATTTGCATGATCAGAAATTTTCGTGATACTCACAGTGAAGCTTCGGGCAATTGTTATGCTGTCATGAGAGCAAGGGCAGAATCATTTGCCACAGTGAAGAGGAAGCAAACAGATTATAGTGCACTCATCTACTGCAGTGAGTATTATGTAGAACCAGAGGATCCAGGTCCTGAAGGCGTGGTGCGAGGAGCGGAGGTAGGATGCTGAAAAGAAAAAGCAGTGGCATTAAAGAAGGGGTGGGAAATTAAAGTAGGCTTGGACCAGGTGAAAAAGCAGCGTAAATAAGGAAGGAACTCTGCACCAAAGTGCTGAGCTATTTGAGATTGTATTTGTTTCTTCATTCCCAAGCTAAGTAGAAGCCACATGCACAACTCTGGCCCACGTGAGAGAGAGAGACATAATTTCATTGGTGGGTAAAGAGCTAGACCAAATGAGTATTCTGGCTCTACTGAACTCTACTGAGTTCTATTTTGCTAGACGGGGGTGTTCCCTTCAGCTGAACCACTTGAAACTCTCCAGGAGACAGAAAAAAGTCTCAAGTTTGCATTTGAAAGCATAACTTGTTTGGTTTTTTGTTTGTTGTTTTTTTTTTTTAACCTTTAGCCATTTGTTGAACAACTGTTGAGGGCTACCTTTCAGTGTTTATTAAATACTGGTGGTGAATCTGGTAGTTCCTACCATTTTAGGCACCGATGTTCCTCTCTGCTTATCTGCAGAGGAGAAACAATTCTTCTCTATTTTATTTGTGATCCCACCACAGTAGTAACTCTGTTTTCTGTTCAGACAGAAATACAGTGCTTTACAATAATTAGAATTTATTCAAATCTACTTCCTTCCTTCACCACCAACCTTCAGGAGCAGGAGCGGAACTGACAAAATTTGGTTTCTGCAGCAGTGGAAAAATAATATTTCTTCTGATTTTGAGGTAAATTAATTAATGGGGAAGAGTCGTCTTACAGAATCTTCCAGCCTTATCTGCAGCAGCGAGGGTTGGTTGCAAAAGCTTCCTGAGGAGGAACAAAAAGTCAAGTCCATCAGTGTTGTAGGCTTGCTTTCTGGAGTAGCAAGTAACATTTAAAGCAAAGAAATTCTTTGCCTTCCAGTCTACAGTTCTTAACTGTACAAGGTAGTATTGCATATTGCCTTCTTGAGAAGGCAATAAATACTTGTTTCAGATGATGGAAAAAGACTTACTTATTACAGTTCTGAAATTTTATCCATTAGGATTAAAAAAAAAGCAAACCCAAAACAAATTAGAAAAGATCAATACTAATTATTTTCAAAAATATTTGGTGACAAGTAAGTCTAACTGCAGCTGTAAGTACACTGACCTTTTCCACACAGTTTTTAAAATATGCTTGATCTATTTGTACAAATGTATATTACATCTCTATGTAAACATTACCATGTACTGTAAGTGTAAGGTAATTTTCATGTACTCTTTTTAAAATACTTTGTAGGTCAGTCTTGCCAGCTACCTAGGTAACTGAAGTCATTGTATGTCTACTGCAAGACTAATGAAGTTTTTACTTCAGGTGCTTTTAAACTTAAAAATAAAGTTTCCTTTTTTTCCCTTTCGTAAGCATTTTCTAAGACTAGTGGTAAATTGTTAGAAAGTTTTGGTAGAATTATTTTCACTTCTCTATCAGCTACTTACAGGAATGTTTTTCTTCATGAGAGATAATGCTTTTGAATTTGCTGGATAGAGCTGGTTTGTAACAATTTTTGGCAAACCCACAATGCAATTTTCACTTATGCATTTTCTTTTAAAAGTAAATTCTGTTCAGATCCTGTAGTAATGTTTTGTTATTTTAATACAGTGACAAACAGTCACAATGTACTTGTGATAGTAAATGTGTCTCTGCTTCTATTTATTTTAGGGTTTTTATGCAAGATAATGTGCATAAGTATACTCAGGTTTAAGGGTGTTCACAAGAATGTGTTGTAACTTAACTAATCTCATTAAGTATTTTCTCTCATTCTGATCTGAAAATAGAAATAACCTTTGGTCTTAAAAATTGATGAGAGAATGGAGAAGACTTATCAGAAAGCTGTCTTTACAGAAAATAGCAGCAGCCATCTATTAGGCCAGCTGAAAGCCTGATTTGTAGGTAATAAAAATAGCTTTTGTGGATAAAGTTCTCTTTCTGTGAATTTGTATTTAGTAATTCACCTGAGAAATGGCTTTAAGAAAACCCTCAGACAAAACAAAAGTGGTATTTAATAGTGAGGCTTCTTGTTGATTACTTACTCTGTTCGCTCCCTTTGGCAGAATTGGACGGAATGGACTACTCCATTATTTCTGACACACAAGAAAAGCATCTCAGAAATTGCAGCAGATGTGGAAGTAATGAATAACAAATATCACATAAATGATAGTGGCCTGAACAGTGAAGGAGGAATCTGATGTGCAGACTAACTGTCTTTGGCTCATGACTGCTGTCATCTGATGGACCTTCAAGTAATTAGTAACATTATTTAAAATGTCTGCGAAATAATTTGCCTTATGTAGAACCTGTTATTTTAGTATGAAAATGTGAACAAAGCCATTGCAAGGATTGTCCGATTGTCATTTTCTGATTAAAATATCTAGAGACCTTTTTTATGATGAGGCAAATCTCCTTTTGCTTACTGAAAGCTATTTGTTCACAGGCCAAAATACCATGTTTATTCAGCAGACTCCTTGGCTATCATGTTTTTTCCTCTTTGTTAGTGAAAATGGCACTTGTTGGGTCACCAGACAGTAAATATGGGACGATACCAGCTTAAGCTCATTAGCTGCTACTGGTGTGTGGTGCTTTTGTCCGCTTCCTTTCCTTACCCTCCTCGCAGTGTTTCCTTTTCTATAGATACAGGGTCATCGAGAAAAAGATAAGGGATTGCTTTTGCTTCTGTGTGATATGGTGGTCCAACATGAGTGCACTTAATTTAACTACCAAATCTAATCGTATGCTCAGCTGCTTCAGGACCTTACTCTTACAGCTCTGACCAACCAGATCTTGTCTGTGATCTGTCTCTCTTCATTCTGTCATGTCATGTCTTGTAGATCTTCTTGCATTAATTCTAAGCTCACAGTACTGCTTGGTTATCTGTTGCTGATCATTTTCTTTCCTCACTCCTTTTCGTCTTTTCTCCTCTATTGTCCTCTTCTCACAAAGAGCCTGGTCCTTTTTCTTTCTTGTGGTATTGTAAAACCATAAATTATAGATAGGAAAGGTTGTACCCAATTTAACTAGCTTCAATTTTGCCCTTCTTTCTCAAAACCCTTTTTTATTCCCACCTGTAATTTTCTTACCTTCTTTTTAACTGGACCCCACAGTGTAACTTATTTTTTACGAAGAGGACTGAGATGCATATTGACAATTTCCCTCCATTTGTTGTCCTAGAGATGGTGACTAACCTGAAAGTTGCTCTCTGCAAGTCTCATCTCCCCAGTGAGACTGTGTTTGCTTATAGGTACTTGCATCTGTTATCTTTGCCCATTATTCTGCCTCCTAGTTTGAGCCTCCTCTCGTTTGGCCCCATTAAATCCCTGCGGAAACATGGTCTATTTTCGATATTCTCTAACCTGCATCTACTGTTTCTGATAATCTTACAGTCTCAAATTACTGCCTTTGTCTTCATCTTCCCATTTACTATTGAACTGGGCACATTGACTTCCTTTTACCTGTTATACTCCTGATTTGTTGTCTCTCAGCTCCAGCGATTTGAGGGGCCTTTTTTCAGGGCTTTGAGCTGGTTTTAGTCACCTGTATTAGTGAGAAACATTAATGAACCTTCACTCAGTGAAGTTTTAAAACCTTCATGCTGTGAATCTTCAGACATATTGCGCAAATCAAGGTAACACCTAAAAGTTCAGAGTCTTTCACTGCATGGTCTTACTGGTCTTTATATTTTTGTGATATGGAATTTCTACCCTTAGGTTTATTAGCTAGAAAGAGAGTAACTTGATCTCTTTGAGTCACATCTTTTCACTCATTATTTACCACTCATTGTCCAGACAAGGCTCTGAGCAGCTTCATTGGCCCTGATTTAAGCAAGGGGTTGGAACAGATGATCTCAGGAAGTCCCTTCCAGCCGAAGTTATTCTGTGACTCTCTGATGATTTTCATGTTTTGAAACTCTTAAGGTATCACTTCTTTAATGCATCCAGTGTTTTGAGGTTGAGTTCATCAATAATATAGTCTAATTTGATTATTTGTTGCATTTTTGAGTTGTCTTGGTCTGCCTTGAGCTTGATGGCTTTCTAGCTTAAAGAAATAAGTGATGAAAGTTAGAGTTATTATTAAGCAGGACAAAAAAATACTGGTAGAATTGTAGATTAAAACAGTTACAAAATGCAGATGTCTCAATCCAGAAGTCCAGATCCTGGTAAGCAGCTAATGGACCCATATTAAAAAATGCTTTTCAGCTTAGCCTTGTGGTTGATGGTCAGGAGGAAGCCACGCAAGGCATTTTTGGTGCTGGTCCTCTTGTGAAAGCTGTGGTTACCAGCAGGCTGGCGGGCAGGGAGGTGGGGGAGCTGCAGTGTTTGCTACTCTGGCCGGCTCAGGCAACCACTGGAGGGCATCTGCGGTGCAGGAAAGCTACTCACTTGCCGGCTTGTTTTTTAGATGGAGGCAGTTTAGATGCCCAGATCAAATATCTGTTTTGTGTTCTGGTTTACTCTGTTAAGAATCTGTGGGAAGGAAGTACAGATTTTGCAACATTTCAGTGTTTGGGTTTTTTTCCTAAGGAATTTTGCTGTTACCTCTGTAACCATAAGCGTCACATGTTCTGTAATGGGTTTGCCTTTTGCCTAGAGATTTATTGAATTTGTCATCAGTTGTTTCTTAAAATAAATATGATTTCAGTTAAATCTGCTGAATCACAGCTTGAAACATTGTCATGTTATTAATTGGGTTGCGAGTCTGTCTCATGTCCGTGTTTTCAGAGAAGGTCTTGTGAAACTACGTAAGTTCTCGTTTGGTTTAGTGGATTCTTTGTTCTGTTCTGGTGGAGTTTTGGGTTTCCTTTTACCTCTGACTCTTCTTCAGAAGGGTTAATACAGTTGGCTGGTGTCCGCTTATTTTACCAGAGATTTTACTGGTAATTCAGACTTCATCTGGCTAAAGAAGGTTTGGTCAGTCAGTCTCCTGTCGCAGACTTAGTTGGAGATCAGGTGTAGTCGCTGCTCTTACCTTACTTAGTGCCAGCTTTTCAGGCTGCTGTTTGTCCCTGGAGAGTGGTTTTAATTTCTCAAATGAGTCCATATAGTTTATATGGAGAGATACCCCTTTATCTTATAGGTATCTTAGGGAGATAGGAGCATTTGCTAAGGAGTGACGGAGTTACGTTTTTTAGATATTTCTTTTTTTTTGACATCTTTGTGCATGTAAAGGTTTCATGTTGGCCAAATGCTCCGTGTTCAGGCTTAACACCCTTAAGAAGCTTTGCAGGCGATGGTAAGGCTCACTTGTAAACATTTGTACATTGCTACTGTGAATGTAGAGGTAGCAAATATATAAGTTTCGGGCATGTGCCAGTAATAAGCATTGTAACATTAATAAAAAGGTGTTGCGATTCAGAAGGTATTTCTTCCATAGCAACTGACAATTTGGTAGTTATTCATTGTGGCTTTTTATGCACTTTTTTGGAAGCACATGAGACTAGATTTGATGGATTTTTGATTTGATGTGACAGGTTTTGGACTTAATGGTATATGAAATTGGTTACCTTGAGTGTGGATATGATGATAGTTGTGCTGAGCTTTCACAATATTTGTGATGGTGTATTTCTCTATATCATGTATACATTGGTAATATGGAGAATCTATGCATATGAATTTTTATAATGAAAACGATCATCTTGACTGGTCTAGGAGCACAAAGCAGTCATTAAGATTCATTTGTTTGCTAAAATATTATAATGTCAAAATGGGCAGAGTTAGCTTTTCAGAACCCTTGAAAACCTGCCTAGGGCAGATAATAGTGCAGTTTTAGCTTGTTGGATGTTTTCAAATTTCTGGATGAAAAATGGATGTTAAATGATGATGCTATTGAAAAGCTGAAACTCCAGCAGTTGCTTTGACTATTTAAATTTTGCAGTGTAGCCAGTGGCTTGAAGGATCAGCTGTTTCCCAGTGGGCTGGTGCTCATGGTACAAAGTGCTCACCTTTTCTTTGTTGTAGCCAGAGTGTTTTGGGATCCATCTGAAGCCTGAGCTGTGCTGTTTCCTCAGGAGCTGTGCTTTGATGGAAGATTGAGGGCCTGTTTATGAAGTGAGGAAGAGAAGCTTACGATGCTGCTGTCCATGGTGTAGTTGCTACAGTAACACAGCCTGTGGGTTTTCTACGCTGGCACAACCTCTCAGAAATAAACTCATCTGTTTCACGTTATTATTAGTGATATTATCTAAGGCCTGACTCTTGCTTGTTTTAAACAGTGCAACACCTTTGAGTCATTAGTGTGGGTAAGACTCATGCTGTAGATTGTTAAAATGAAAGCTGCGATTGTGCTCACTGCTTTTGTTTTAATAAAATCGATGTTTGATCAATTTATTTTTCTTGGAGTTTTTCATAATGCATATTAGTGAATATTGAAGTGTTTTGGTTATGAAGATTGTAAGCAATACTTTTTTTAGGAAAACTTGAACGAAGTACATTGAGTGTTAAATTAGTGGGGACATACCTATCAGAATACTTGGTAGCTTTTGACATTTCTGTATTATTAAAAATATTCTCTGTCTTTTTGTCTTAATATAGCAGTGTAAGACTGGAAACATCTGGGCTGAATGGACTTTAGCATCAAAAGAAGCTCTCCGCTGTTAACTCGAAAAATTAACTACATCAAAATGAAGCAGGTACCAGAGATCCTTGGAAATACCAATGGGAAAACTCAGAATTGTGAAGTGAACCGTGAGTGTTCTGTCTACTTGGGCAAAGCACAACTTTCCGCCACTCTACAAGAGGGCGTCATGCAAAAATACAACGGCCATGATGCTCTTCCGTTTATTCCAGCTGATAAATTGAAAGATCTGACCTCTCGTGTGTTTAATGGCGAGTCTGGGGCCCAAGATGCCAAGCTGCGCTTTGAACCCCAGGAAATAAAGGGAGTTGGAACGCCACCCAACACTACTCCTATCAAGAACGGCTCTCCAGAAATTAAGCTGAAAATCACTAAGACCTACATGAATGGAAAACCTCTTTTTGAATCGTCCATTTGTGGAGACAATGGTGCCGATGTGTCTCAGGCAGAGGAGAATGAACAGAAGCCAGCAAACAAGGAGAGGAGAAACAGGAAAAGAAGCATAAAATATGACTCCTTACTTGAGCAGGGTCTTGTTGAAGCAGCCTTAGTATCAAAGACTTCAAGCCCCACTGAAAAGAAGGTAGTACTTTTTTTACATTCTTTCTTTTGTTAGGTTTGTTAACCGTACTGAGATTTCATTTATTCATATGCTAATCTTCATTTCAGGTATTTCAATAGGTGCTTCCCACAAACAGGTCACTTTCTCTGATACTCTCTCTTTGTCTCAATGGAGGACAGATGCCATCTAAGTCTGCTCCATGTTTCTTGCCTAGCCTAGGAGCACCCCATAAATTCTGTTTCCATATAAGTAAAATGAGTCTCCAGAGCAAGTCGTGGCATGTGGTATTATGGGATGTATGAAGCAGAAGCTTCATCCCGACATGCAGCCCAGACCTAGCCAGGATGTGAGCCTGGGCAGGGGAGCTGGGGAGGCCTCTACATTGAGAGATGGCCTTTAACTGTTGGAGCATTCTGGCTTTCTAATGAACTGATGTTGCAGGAAAAAAAAACAACTATTTCTATATTCCTGGTTCTGAATTAAAGAAAAATGTCCTCAGCCATCAGTTGGCTGATAAGCCAGGCTCTGTACCTTCAGATTTTGGCGGTTGGAATGTAGTCCCTACCCTTCTTTGTCACCTGAAAAGAGCTGGTTTTGCTTGCTCTAACCTAGTAAATTGCATTCATTGAAAAGTTCCAGATACTTGTATTAAATGTCATTAACTTTTGTGCTCAAGCTCGCCTGTTTTTTGCTGCTTTTATACTTGGACAGAAACGGAAATTTCACTTTTAAAATTTACTTTACCAAGCTGTAAATCAGAATGCTGCTGGGAGCCCTTTCTGCCCTTTATTTAGCTTTTGTTGCCAGCCTCCGTTTAAAGGAATGTGGTTTGAAATAATTTTATCTCGCGGAAGAAACCTACATAGCAGGGGTACTTCTGTGCGCGTTAAGTCTCTCAATGAGTAATTCAGAATAGTATTGTATAACAGTGGTAAACATTAATGAATGTTTTGGCTGGTGAACAAGTCCTGCTTTTACACACCTTAAATGCAAAGTGTATATTACAGTTTTCTGTCAACTGCAGGATTAATAGTTCACGTGGATTCTTGTTTTCTCCTAAGGTCACAATTGCAGAGAAGAGCCATACCCATCGCTGCTGTATTACTGATTTTATTTACGCTTATTTTCATAAAAACCATTTAATGAATGAGTTTACCAAACTGTGTAAACATTCTTCTATGTATCAGAAATATTTATCGTGTAGTTATGATTTGAATATATTATTCATCCTGGAATGATCAATACTGGTGTTTTCTGGAATTTTATTACAGAGTTTGTTTTCTTTAATTTTGCTAAGGAGAGTTTTTTAACACTTATTGGTTCAGGCTTTTCCAAATCACTACTTAGAGGTAAAAAGAATGTGCACATTCAGTAGTTGGAGTAATTCTTTGTCCTGTTCATTGTTAATAAGTTAGACTAAAAGGTGGTAAATTTGTTAGTATCAGCAACCCTAACATATTGGTGTGTGGGGGAGGTGTTTTGTGGTTTGGTTTTGTTGCTTTTTTAGAAAGCAGAGGCAATATTTAATATGCAAATCTACAGGATTAATTCTGAGACCTTTGACATGAGGTATCCATTAAGGGTGGCCTTTAATTTTTCCTGGTGAGCAGTTCATTTGAGATTTAAAGAAACGTTGATCTTGCTTCTCTCAGTTGTCTTTTTGACCAGAAAACTTCAGGAGAAAATGGTGTCAGCGCTGTTTCCCAGAGTGTCTGATGGCTGTAGGGTGATGGGGTTATTTGCTCCTGTGCCAAACCAGTGAGCTCCCAAACTACCAAATCAGGACAACCACCTGCTTCATATTGTAACCTGCAATATTGTAACCCAGTTCTTTTCAGAGCATTTGAAACAGATGGTCGTGATTCTGGCTTTTTTTTCCCCTCACATAGTGCACTTTAAAGCACAAAGGGCAAAAGGAAAAGCATTTGAAGGTCACAGGATGTTGTTTTATGATATAACTCCTTCATTGTCAAAAGTCTGGGGCTTTTCTTTCAGGGAGGTTTTGCAAGTGTGCAGGTTTAAAATAAAGAAAAATGTAGTATTGGGGAACATGCTAAAGGAGATTTTTCAACTGTTTGACCACATGTAGACAGTGATGTACTTGTGTTCTCTGTGGTCATGACTGTAATATCTTAATATCGGTGTTCTTTGGTTTCAGGTGCCTGCTCTAATGTTATTTCATCACCAACATCCAAAGCCTTAGTGTTAGTGCATCCTACTGTGGCTTTATGTAGCTGATTGTGGCTGCAAAGTGGAAGTTAGGGAAATATCCTTGGAGTAAAAGCTGATTAATTTTGCACTTAGATACCTCTTTATTGTAGGTTACAAGTTAATGTGGGACCTGTTTGTCTGGTTTTATTTCTGGGCAGCTTTTCTCTCTCTCTCAATTTCTTGTTGTGCAAACTCTTACTCTTTTGGTTTAGCAAAAATCACCATGGTTCAAATACTGCCTTTTGTGTAAGGTAATTATATCTCTGTTTGATGGACATAGCAGATTACTATCTTGCTGAGGTGAGAGACATATCATTTAACAAATGTTCCAGTGCTCTGTTGGGTTTTCTTGTCGTTTGGGCATTTTTTTGTTAACATAAAAGAGTGCTGTTTAAAGCTTCATCGGCAAGTCGGTTTTCAGTCAGGAATAAGCGTGGTCTGTCCAGCTCTGGTGTGAGTTAGGTTTCTGTTGGTAACCACCACCTTTTCCATACCTCCAAAAAGCAGCTGTACTGCTTTCGCTTCCCCAAGGCACGGGAGAGGAAGGAGAACAGCCCATGGCTCTCTCCTCCCTGCCCTCTTGCCTTTCACCCTTCTTCCTCCCCACCTGTGGTATCTCTCCACCTGAGGAGTTTATTTTAAAACCCCGGCCTCTTCTGATAAGGCCTGGTTTAGCAACTTTCGTGTCAGGGCACTGCACCGATAATGGTCTGACCTCCGAGTGTTGTGTGTTACTGGTGGTGGGTGTCACGTGTGAGATGTTGGAACTGACGCCAAACCCACGGACTCTGATAGCTGCCCACTTGATAGCGCTGCTCGTGAGGGTGGCGGGGCGCTTCTGTGCGAGATTTGTGGTGGCTGCTTTTCTGAGTCATTGTTTTTGTCGGTTCTTGCAAGGCTACCCGTTAGGAATGACGACTTTCCTAGATTTTTCTCAATGCTTTTGTTAGAAGTGAAACAATCGTGTTTGGAGGAGATTGACAGAGGTTTACTTCATACACTAATACAAAGTAACCAAAGTCCAATCCCTAGAGCAATCCGGAGTTTCTGAACAGGAAACAGAGAGGGTACATCAACCTGCAGCTCTCACACTGGTGGTGCCAAGGTAGATCTGTACTCTCTGACCTCCAGAACAGCTCAGCACATGAGCTCATTTGAACTTGTTCTGCATCAGCCTGTTTGGGCCTACAAGTGGCAGTTTGCCCTTCTGGCATGGCTTCCTGGCATCGCCTCCTAGCACGGATGCAGTAGCTCAGAAAAGCAGCGATGCTGCCTCCAGAATGAACCTGAAAGTCCACACACTGTAATATTTGCTAGTTTAGGGATTCCAGCTGTGTGAGATGCACATGATCCAAAAGCTGTACCTTCCACATCGCTTCCCAGCCAGTTTTCTTGTAGCCCTCTTTTAGTATTACACCGGAAACTTGGCAGTTTGTTACTTTCTGCTCGGTACAGTCTGTAATGATTTTGCAGCAGCGACGTGGGGGGAAATTGCAAATTACCGGAGGAATTCCACAAGTCCTCGTCATGTGTTTATGTTGCCATTTCTTCACGGAGAAAAACTGTTCTGGCCAACTCTATTATATCTCATGTCTACATAATGTTACAGTGAATGGCAAAGGTTCAGAAACCCAGTAAGGGTAGAGCAGAGGCAGTCTGAGGATTACCTGCTGCTTTCTATGCTTCTGTGCTAACTAAATACAGGAAGATGGGGACCACTGAAGGTGGTGATGTTGCTCTGTTGCTTGTTTCTAATCAGTAGAGATGAGCAGAAACCAAGAAGTTCCCTGTAAAGGATTGGAGAGCTGTACTTATTATTTATCCTGTTACTGTTGTTACAGCCAGGTCCTGAGGTGACTGGTTGTGTTTTAACTTAAAAAAAAAAGTGAAAAGAAAAATTAAAGTCAAATAAATGTGTCTTTTTCAGAAGGAGAACTTGCTTGATTGGTTTTCATCATCAGTTATTAGGAATTCCTGGTCAAGTACAATTACTGAACTTGTCATAAAGTGTGCAGCTGAACTTCCACAGGAATCAGGATCCGTAATTGTAGGATAAAATGAACTCAATTGCTTTTTCAATAGGCTGTTCTTGAGGTGTCAGATCCTGTCTCCAGGTGGGTGATAGCACAGGCTGGCTGGTTGATGTCATCAGAATCCCAAAGGAGTAGGAGTAACCCTAAAAATCTCTTCTGGGTCATCCCATCAGGAACAAGAGAAATTACTTCTTACCATTTTTGGAAGGGTTCCTGAGCTACTGTTTTGCGTTAGCTGTTAGTAAAGGATTATGTTTAGCTTTGCCTTGAAAACCTGTTTGTGCTAAGCAGTTCATGATGTGCAGCAGTAATTGGTACCTTGCAGCTTTAAATTATTCATTCTGAGTGCCTCATTGGTAAAGTATCTTAAAGAACTACTTGTAGGTTAAGAAGCACCAAATAGTGTACAGTGTCAAGAGTATACTAGTTTGGGGGCAGATTAGGAGCTATGAGTAGTCTGAGAATGGCTACAAGATGGATTACAGAAAGATGAAGTGTTTGTTCAAGGCTCTCCATACCAGACTTCCCATTCTTGTTTGTGAAAGTGGCTGAATTAAGCACACTTTCTGCGTAAAACTGTAGTTTCAATATGTAATATGCAAATACGTTTTTTTTTCTTTCTTCTTAAACACATTGGTGGAAGAATCCAAATCAAATATGAAAGAATGTCTTGAAGTGATGACAAAAATGCTGTATAAGAATAGCTCTGCCAAGTTGGATCAAGGAGTCGTTTAATTCAACACCTCTCCTTGGGGTG
>NW_010177828.1:18916-40577 GCF_000695765.1 Mesitornis unicolor
GCATAATGCAGACTACAGACGTGGCAGATCATGGAGTGATGCTCACTTTGGATGCATTCAGCCTCCAGCAGTTTGTGACTCAGAGGTTTCTGGAGCTGGTGACTTTCTGTATGTATTATGTATTGTTTCATAGCTGTGGATGGCTAAATTCATGGAAGAAGACTTTAGTTTCTTTTTGAGCCAGTGTGAACTTTGTGCATCCGTGACATTAAGTTACAGAGAAGTAGAGCAGCTCTTTTTCCTTTTCAGTTTGCCACTTGTTTTGCTTGATGCTTTCATAGTACCAGAAGGTAGGGATCATGGACAAACTTCTCTGATACTGATAGTTTAATAGATTTCTTACAAATCTGCTCAGTTTTTAATTTCAGCTTGAAGAGTCCTAGTGTTCCACACACAGGAGCCATTCTAGAATATTACTTCTCGTTACCCTTTTTCTGCACTGCGATGCCCTTTGGGTTCTGCTGTCTCTCTTCTTTGAGAATGAGGGACCAGAACAGTACAGGACATTGAAGATACAGATGTCTTGTGGATGCATACAGTGGCGTGTTAATGATTTCTTATATTGTTCTCAATTTCATTATTTCTCATTATAAATAATACTTTGCATTTGATTGATTCTTGACTGTTTCTGGACACTGAGCCCATTTTCTGTGGAAAATTGCTGACCAGATGTAATGTAACTCCAGTTCAGAGAATGTCAGCAATCATTGCATTGTTTCATACTCATCTTTGGTTTGTGCATTCCAGGACTTTATAAATTTTATTCTGGTCTTTCAGGCACTATGGTGGACATGACAGATCCAATAAAGTGATGAGCAGGCCGTCTTCTGGAAGAACTAACTTTCCTTTAAGTCTTAACAGCGATTGTGTGCCGAAACACGGTTGAGAGGTTAATGACACTTTTTTGGTTTCATTTTTTTTCAAGTTGACCGGCCTTATTGTTACTTGGATGGATTTACAGGCAGATTTTTGGGAAACCTTAATGATCTGTACCAGATGTCATTTCTGGCCCTTAAAGCCCCCTTTTGTCAAGAAAGAAAGATGCTTTGTAGTAACCCTTAGGCAAAGTAGTAGAGGCAAAATATTTTGATCTGTCTTGGAACAGCTTCCTTCACAAGTTTCCTTGTTCTGGAGTGGATTTCATGTAAGACACATGAACTTTTAAGACCTTCAAAAGAGGTCTTTGTTCACAGACAATAAATAAAATAAGCAATGATTAAAACTGTAACTTGTCAGTGATAAGGAATTAATTTCCTTCTCACAAAGACAGTTTATAAATATGCTTTACTGTGGAAGCCCAGCGCAAGAGGGTAAACTGGGGAAGAACAATCTCATATATCGGTACAGGAGGGGCCTGACCTGTTGGGGAGCAGCACAGGGGAAAGGGATCTGGGGGTCCTGGTGGGCAGCAGGATGACCATGAGCCAGCAATGGCCCTTGCAGCCAAGAAGGCCAATGGCATCCTGGGGTGTATTAAGAAGAGTGTGGCCAAGGGAGGTTCTCCTCATCCTCTGCTCTGCCCTGATGAGGCCATGTCTGGAATATTGTGTCCAGTGCTGGGCTCTCCAGTTCAAGAAGGACAAGGAGCTACTGGAGAGTCCAGCGTGGAGCCACTGAAATGATGGGCAGGCTGGAGCATCTCCCATGTGAGGAAAAGCTGAGAGAGTTGGGTCTGTTTAGGTTGGAGAAGAGAAGACTGAGGGGGGATCTCATTAATGCTTATAAATATCTAAAGGATGGGTGTCAGGAGGATGAGACCAGGCTCTGCTCGGTTGTGCCCAGCAACAGGACAAGGGGCAGCGGTCACAAACTGGAACACAGGAGGCTCAACTTAAACATGAGGAAGATCTTTTCTGTAAGGGTTACAGAGCACTGACCAGGCTGCCCAGTAAGGTGGTGGAGTCTCCTTCTCTGGAGACATTCAAAACCCACCTGGATGTGTTCCTGTGTGATCTCCTCTGGATGGTCCTGCTCTGGCAGGGATTGGACTGGATGATCTGCAGAGGTCCCTGCCAACCCCGTCCGTGCTGTGACTCTGTGATCTGGCACAGACAGCTGTTAAACAAGCCCTGCTGCAGTTGTATGAAGAAGGGAAGTGAGTCTCTGGCCTCATAGCAACAACTAATGCTAGAAAAGCTTGAGGGGTTTTTTGTTGTTGTTGATTTGTTTGTTTTGGTAAATAAACATCACCTTAGGTGTTATGTTGAGGATGCTTGTGATTAAGTAAAATAATTTAGGATCTTAGTTCTTGTAGAATTGATAGCACTTTGATCATTTGCTTCATAATGTTTTACTGCAACGACTGCTCTATTTTAGTATTCACATGGGGTTGGGGCATTTCTGGTTGGGGTTTGCCCAGGTTTTCTATGCATCCTTATGGCTGAAAATAAGGAATGTTTCAGGAATATGCTCCAGCATTTCCAAGTCAAGGTAATGTCTGCATGTTTAGGGGTTTTGGAGGGGTTTTTCCCCCCCTCACTTGCCTCTAGGCTGATGAACCACTGATCCTGTTTCTTGCATTTCATCTCTAGGAGGATCTGCTATTTATATGTAACTACGTAACCTGAATGGAAAGCTCTCATGCCTGATTTTATGTATGGGCATTTATTTTAAAGGTCTAACCTTAAAGGCCAAGTAGTACTTGGACTATGTTAAATTATAAGTTAACTAACAGAGCCCCTTTATGACAAATCCACATTTGTTCTATTTAAGCCTAAAGAGCTTCTTTCAGAAGTGTTCTTGGTGCAAAAAAAGATGTAGAGAGAAGTACCTGCCTTCACCAGAAATCAGTGTTCTGTAAATCTGGTTGCCTGCTGGCAGTATTATCTGGGTGTGGGTTTTTCTGTTTTCTACCAAGAATGTTAGGACTCAGAACATGTACCTGGGCTACCCTGGATGATGTGAGCTACCAAGAGAATGGTATCTGTTAAGAAAATGTTTTGGGAAAACTCTTTCCTACTGAACTCTGTTGGGGCGTAGGAGAGTGCTAGGGGCAAGGCCCTACTGCAGATTCTGATCCTGTGTGAAACCATTGTACATGCAGATAACAAAATACATATGGATACGGCATTCTGAAAAGCTGTAGGTATGCTGAGATGATTTAGCTTTCATTCTGTTATTCTATGTGAAATTCATAAGGAAATTATTCAGAAATTATTATTTCCTGTGCCCAAACCTCCTCATGGCTCTACAGTTACGCTTTTCCAGACTTGTGTAGCTTTTCATATCTGCAGACATACATACCCAAATACTGCCTCAAAAGTTTCAACTTTTGAGGGTGCGTGAAGGTTAGAGAAGTTGGATGTAGGCAAGAAATGTTTCCTGATAGTCAGTATAAAAGGAGGTCTCATTCATTGTGATCAAGCCTTACCTCATTTAAATACCTATTTCTGAAACACGGAACCTTTCAATAAGAAGCCAGTAACGTACAGTTTAGGAGGTCATCTAAATGTAAATGCAGAAATTCAGTAAAGCAGCTGAAAGGAACTGCTCTCCACGTTTTTAAGCAAGATTGAGGGTTGGGAAGTGTTCCAGAGCTCGCATCGCAGTGGATCTGTCCATGAATGACTGAATCTGTTTCTCTTCGACTCTTTATGCTGAAAAAAGGGTTGTATCCCAGTTACTAAAATACCGCGTTAACTTTATTTCTGAAATGCTTGCCCATATAGTGTTTGTGTAAAGGAAGATTGCCGGTTTGGATAGACAGATTTGTTTTTAAATGTAAAAGCATCTTAAAAAAATTCTCATCTGCTGGAGACTCACTAATGAGGGAACCAAAGCCAGAAGAAAGAATTGAAAGGAGTTTAGTGACTGATTTGAAATATAAGTTTGAGCTTTTATCTTGATTTAAAATCCATGATCTACATTATGAATTCCTGACCGAATGTAAATGGATTTTTATTGCCGCCTTCTTGCTTTTTCCCTCTTTCCCCTCAAGCACATTGAAGAAAAATAACTAAATCCTGGTTGCGGCAGGAAGATTCAGACTTGGTGTCTTCTGCAGATGTAATTCTTCACACTGCCAGATTTGACCCCTGTTTAGTAATCTAAAAAAGAAGTGGTTAGCAATAGAAGAAAATAAAAGGTAACTTGAAGAAATACATTTAATGTAATTGCTCTCAAAATTGGATTTGGAAGCATTTAGTTAAATCTCTGGCTTGCTATAAAACAGGTAGAAATCTGAAAAAATAACAAACCGACCTCCAGAATAGTGTGTCCAGTTTTTTCTGTTGTTTTGATCTGGATTTTTCATGTCCCCTTCCCCCTCAGTCTCTACCTCCTGCACAATATAACACACGTTTTACGAGGTGTTGCAGTTAATTGTGCAGAGGTTGGTGCTGTGGCCCTTTGGGGCTGTAGTCTTTGGTGCTCTGCTGAAGTGACCCCGTGTGTTGTACTGGAGATGGAGCACAAAGCTTTGCCAACTCATTGCTTCCTCCTTCATATTTCCTCATCCTTCTCTTCCTCATTTCTCTCTTGTAATAATTCAGCATTTTCTCGTAATCTTCTTAAGAGGCTGTGGTTTACTCTTTCGTCTTCTGCCTGACACATTCTGTCTGTAGGCAATGCATAGCACAGCATTCTGCCATTAGATAATAACCAGAATATAAAAAGAGAAGCTTATTTTTGTTTTTAATACGTTCAGTTTCTTGGGGTTTACTATCTAAATATACTCCCCCACATCCCAGAAGGTGGAAACTATCTGGGTAAACATAGAGCCTTTAAAGACTTGTCCTTCTGGGATAAACAGATTTACTAGAACATATGAACTATAGTCTTTAATAAATTTTAAAAAAACCCAAAACACCAAGGCAGTTACGTTTGTAAGTGTACTACATTTCTGTAGACAGAATAGTTTAGAATACGCAGTGGCCATTTCTTAATAGACAAGCTGCCACCCTTTTCATTTGAAGCAGTGGTGTATATTGAGGGTTTTGCTTAGATTTTAGTCAGATGTAGATGTAAATTTTGGTTTTAAGGCTTTTGGTTTTTGAGGGCTTTCTGAAGAGCATAACCGGGAAGGTGTTTTTTCAAGGAAGGAATGTTTGGAGTCCTTGTCCTACTACATTGTTGATTTGCTTCTTTGTAGTGTCCTTAATCATTGGTGAATTCAAGTGCCAGAACAACATGACAGAAAGAGTATTTTCTGCTCTGTTCTGTTGCTCCCTTTTTCTCCAGACAAGCTCCCCATCTCTCTGGAACATTTTTTACTTTTATTTTTATTACAGAAGTCCATGATAGAAAATACGATTACTAATGCATGAAACACAGCACAAGTAGATGGCAAGATGAGAAAAGTATGTGGTCTTTGCCAGCAAACAATGTTATGTTTTCCATAGTAAAGAAACACAGTTGACTGTCATAAGTTTCTGCTGATTCAAAGTACATTTTCATTGCATATATTCTGTTTAGGGACCTTGATTATTTTGGGTTAGTTTCTTTGTAATGCTAATACATTGGTTTTTGTCCTGGAGTGCGAGTGCACCTCCAGCAGTCTGCACTCCAGCTCCAGCAGTCAGTATTTGTATCACAGCCCTCTGTTACAGTGCAGTCCAGTGGCAGTTCTTTGGTACAGGATGGAGCTGAACTGAAAATGAAAGCAGAAAGGGAGATACTGGATATCTGCAAGTTGCTCAGTATGTGCTTCCCCATTATGTTACACAGAGGAGAGCATTTACTGTCTTCACTTGTCTTAATTGTCCCATATTAAATTCTGGTGGTGTATTCTTCTCCAGTTCTCATCGTTGCTCTTTGTCTAATCCCTTTTTGACAATTTACAGTTAGATGAAGGGTTTTTAAATGATGTCTACAGCTTTCCAAGTTTGTATAGTGAAATAGCAGCTTTATGGAGCTTAAGGTAATTTGTATTGATTTTGAGGGGTTATAATTCCATGCACACGTATACACACGTGCACATATGCGCAAAATGGAAAATGATAATATTGGTATCTCCACTCTAGTACTGATCACTTTAAAAGTCCTAAATTTACCTCAGTGTGACACCACCTAGGTGTTCTAGGTGGTTTTTTTTAAGTTACCTTTGTCCCTTGTTTAGTAAGCACTCGTGGTGTTTTCATAAGAGTCTACAAACCCACCTAAAGCTCTCAGTATAGTAAAGATGCTGCCCTTAAAATGCATTTTTCTTTGGTCATTTTAAGATAGTTTTAAGCTTTGTAATTACCCATCACTCATTGTTAGTTCTTGTCTCGTCATATGCATTAGTCAGACTAGAATTAAATGGAAACTGGATTCTTTTGATCAGAGGTAGGCAAAGTTTAGTAAATACCAGTGTTTTCTATGGCCAAGCCTTACTTTGGGCTGGCAGGATGCTGACAGCAGTGTCATTCTTGTCAATCCACCTGTCACTCATCGCTTATGAAAGAGCTGAGAGAAATGACAAACAAATCTGTGAAATGTTAAAGGAAGAGGAAAGGCGCATGTTACGTTTTCTTTTCTTTTATGGTCCTCCTCAACCTATTGCAGCCGCTGGCCCAGAGGAGTTTTTAAGGATGTTGGTACTTTTTGAGGCGTAATTTCGCACAGAAAAATGCAGTTGCAATAAGGGAATGACTCCATTCCACACTCCATGCTGCCCTGGCTAATATAAACCTAGAATCCATCCAGCTGCCTTTCAGAGCAAGTCTTTCGTTAGGATACAAATCCAGAAAGTCAAGATTTTCAATGTCTGAGTAGTGCAGAGGCTGTCAAATGCCCTAGATTCAGTGTTAGGACTGGTCTGTGTGGAGTCATCACCTGCTCCCCCAGGCTTTGATTGCCCATTTCTATGCCTCCTCTGCAGCCTGGTATTGGAAAGGGGAAAAAAACCAACCTAGGAATTCCTTCCCGAAGTGGAAAAGAAATACAAACACAAGCTGTTTCCTTGTCCTGGTTAGCATAACTGATTCAAAGTTTGGGGCTGAGGTGGTGGTTATCTCAGGTGCTGCAGAGCTTGCCTATAGTTAAGGAAGGAAAGGGAGGGGAAATACTGTGACTAAATGTGTAGGTGTTTTATTTCTGTCAAAACTGCAGGAAAAGGTAACGGGACGGGGCATACACAGAGCAGTCCAGGCGTATTGAGCAATGATGGCAAGCAAAGGCTGGCTGCTCTGTGCTCCTCTGCAGCAAAGATGCAAAGAGCCAAAAACCAAGGGGAATGTATTTTAAAATAGTTTGATGCTGTGCAACCTTCCCTTGCTTTTACAGTTGTGCTCTAAGCCAGGAGTATCCCATCTTCATTTGCTTGCTCAAATATCATCACAGCATGCCAGGTTGCTTTTATCTGTACCACTTTGTAACTTGAATGGTGGCTTCCTATTCTTAAAAGTTGCAGGGAGTCGAAGTGTCTCGTGAAGAAGCCCCACCTCTCATCGCATGAGAACTCATATGGCATCAGGGGACTGGGTGGTAAATTTGTTTAGAAATGACCTCTTCCTCCCATCCCATCAATAATTAAAACAAGAAAACCCACCCTGAATACTGAAGTGAAATTTATGCATATGAGTGCCTTCCAGTGTCTAGAGTTTTCTGCTGGTTTTAAACAATTTAAATCCTTAAGCACTTAGTGCTATTCTGACAGTTTGTAAAAGTATTTTTGCAAGGGAGTATTTAAGAGACTGTTGATGTCCTACAGCTGCTTGTCTCAGAAGTAAATGCCAGGAATTTCACCTCGCTGTTTGCTGCTGAGGTACCTATTGAATGGATCAGAGTAATTCCTGAATGAGAAAATCAGACTAAACCAGAGTGACGTGGGAAAGCACGATGGAAGTGAGTGAGTTCATGGCGATATTTTCTATAGGTTTTTAAATAACCTTATATAAGAGCTCTTAAAAATTATGTATATAGAATTACACGCTGTATTTTGCTATTCTTTTAAAGTATGTGCATTTTATCAAAGAAAGAAAAGATAAATACAGCAAGCTTTGTGTAGATAAACCTTGCAGGTTTTATGAGAGCTGTCATTTTCAGGTTTTTTATCATGATCCGCTATAGTGAATGGGTGTTTTTAAATTCTGTGAAGTGCTTGTAGATATATTGAAATGAGATATTCACCCTTGTGCTGCCACTCCTTTTAGATTCTGCTGCAATAAGAAGCACTGCTCAAGCCTTTTCCTAATTCCAGCCGTAGGAATGTACAGGCTGTAGCCATAAATCTTTGCAGCTTGGTTACACTTGCTGAAAAATCCAGGGTCTCGTAAATTAAAAATGAGGTTCAGATTCCTGAGCAACTTTTACATTTCTGAAAAGTTACCTCATTGCAAGATATTTTCGTCCCACCTATTCAGTTCAAACGCTGAAGTCAGTTTGTTTTTCCTAGGATTAATGTTCTTCCGGATCTGTTCTCAGCATATGTATTTCTTAATTTTCAGCTTTTAAGCCTAACTTCTCCTGTCATGTTTAACTGCTGGAAGCAGCATTTGATTTTCCACATATGCTTGGAATCTTCGGGCCTTTTTGAGACTGCTGGGCTTGAGTCAGGCTCCATGGGAGGGGTTTTCTGATGGTCCTGCAGAATCCTTAGAGAGCCAAAAACCTTAAGACGTGGGAACATGGCTCTGGCTGGGGACACTTGAACTCAGGCTGAATTAACCAGAAAAGCTGAATCACTGCATGAGTAACTGTTCCTAGCAATGGCAACGCATCGTGTGTGGCTACCAGGCACAGCTTTAAAAGCTCTGGGGAAAGGAGGTTTGAGGGTTTTGACTGGATGCACCTCTGTGTTTGAATCTCAAAAATGTCTCTATGCTGTCGCACCGTGTCAAAGATTTCTGTTGCTCGTGTTTGGAAAATAATGTGTAATTAGCCATGGTAGTATTATCTGGGTTTAAAAATCTGTACAGGGTAACCTGATCTGTTCTGATTCAACATAATGCTTCACATACTTGTTTCCGCATTCTGGATTTCCAGTTCCTCAAGCGTTTCCTTCATCTTGCCACTTTAATTCATTAAAACAGAACTTTGTTCCAGCTCTGACAGTTAATCCACTGAAAGCGTGAAGCTCCAGTCCACCTTCTGTATGTTGAGCTGGTACTACACAGGATGAATGCAAGAACATTTTGCACATAGATACAGGCCTAAAAAATCAAAAGAGAAAAACCTAATTTTAAATACAGGTATCTGTAATGAGACACGCTCTGTGCTTTCTAACATTCAGTTAGTGCTTACCTAGGTAATGGTATTCGTTATTTGTATCAAAATGAAGCCAGATGAAGCCAAAATGTAACTAACTTCATGGAGTGGTTTTAGTTGTTGAATAAATGTCTGTGTTGCTGAACTCCGTTACGATGCAGTAAAAATGTGTGTCTGTCATAGCGGAACACAAAACTCCCTTGTAGTGGTTAAATTTGTCCCTTAAAGTGAAAATAGTTCTGTAAGTGATTTCCAGCAGCTAAAACAGCTTCAGAGCACCAGCTGTGCACTCACAAAAGAAAAAACCTTGCAAAAGGGTGTGGGGAAGGGTCATGTCACAAATTCTCTGTATGTAAAAAGACAGCTGAAAGATGCAGAGATTTATTTATGTAGTTTCTATTCAGACATAAAGACTGACTCACTTTCAGTCTGTTCTAGTTTGGGATTTTTTGTTTGTCGTAAAATCTAAGAGCACGTTTGTGTAGAGCACATAACTTGATTAATAATATTCAATACAGGGAGGTTGTCTCTTCCACATCTGCAGCCAGCGCTCCGTTAATGTGTGTGAAATTAAAGTAAGCCTTCCTGATGGTGTCTCAGCAGTTATTAAAAAGATAAAAGCATGCCACAGCTTACTTGCCAGTATTTCCAGCTAAAACAAAAAATATAAATGGAACTTGAAGGTTTTTTGTTGTGAGAGAACAAAAATTACAAGTTAAGAGTTTTCATTACACATGAAATACAATTATTGTTTCTTAGCAAACATGATAGCTCTTTATTCTCGTGAACTATTTATTTCCCTCATTCTGTTACCACTCTCTGTGTTTTTATATATAATGAAAATGTTTAAACAGGATGCAAACTGTAGTTCATTGTTTATTTTTGTGTGCTATTTAGTAATCCCGGTGCATATCTGAAGAAATACGGTGATAGTATTTGTTTTCTTTTTTTATCTTTTAAGGCTCCTGCTAAGAGAGATTCAACTCAAAGCACCATCAAAGAAGACAAAGTCCATCTGCTGAAGTTCAATGTAGGAGATCTGGTGTGGTCAAAAGTGTCGGGTTTTCCATGGTGGCCGTGTATGGTTTCTGCTGATCCTGTTCTCCATTCCTACACTAAACTAAAAGGTATGTCGGTGATGCTGCAAACATTCAGATTTCTTTGGGTACATATAACCACTATTTTGGGAAAATTCTGTTCTTCATTTTATCTATTCAGTTGTATTAGTAACTTAAAATCCTTATTGTCAGGAGGAATGTGAAAATCCTGTAAGCACTGTTCTTGAGCATGTAGCAGACAGAGGGGTTTTTTCCACTGTGTCTTTTTAGTTCTGAACATTCTCTGAAAGATATCAGAATTGTGATCTATGAAACTGTGCGGAGTCTTATTAAAAAATTATCTGATGGTACTTCCATTGTTTTTATGCAGATACTTGGAGAAGTGATAGGAGATACAATTTTTATTGAAAACTAATGGGACTGAAATACTCCTGATGATTATGCTTTTCTAAAAGCAATCCCTAATTCAGGCAGCTAAATTTTCTGTGATTCATAGAATCAATACATTTCATTTCTAAACGTTTTGTTTAGAATACAACATTCATTGGTTCTAAATGCTGGGACTACAAGGGATAATAAAATTTTTAAGTAGGAATCTGTACCATTTCTTAATTTCATTTGAAGCTTTGTCCTCTGTTCTGATCCCTGAAACTTTAGAGGCTTACCTGTGCTGATTGCGGTGTGATAAATTAATAGAGGTTGGAAAGGACCTCTAAGCCATGTGGCTTCCAAGTTAGACCAGGTTGCTCAGGGCCTTGTCCAGTCAAATATTTAATGTCTTCAAGGATGGAGGCTTTACAGCCTTTCCTGGCAACTTGTTCCAATGACTGACAGCCATTGTGCCAATGAGACTTTTCCTTTTATCTAGTTGAAACTTCTTTTGTTTCTACCTGTGTGATTGCCTTTCGTATTAGCACTGTGTGAACCTGATGCACAGTTTGCCCTTGGTGGGTCTGTGTTGGCCGTTCCCAGACAACACTTTCTTGTCTTTCATGTGTTTGGATGTGCCTTTTAGGAGGATCCGCCCCATAATCTTGTAGGCATTGAGAGTAAGCTGGTCAGCCTAGCTGGTAGTTCTCCATATGGGTGCAAGATAGGTGCAATGTTTGCTTTTTTCCAGTCACCAGGCATCTCTCCAGATGGCCGTGGCCTTTCAAAAATTATAGAGATCACCCTTGCAATCACATTGACCAACACCTTCAGCTCCTTCTGAGGCATCCCATCTGGTCCTATAATCTCATAGATGTCCAAGTTGACTAAGTGGTCCCTGACTTTTTCTTAATATACTGTGGGTAGTGCCTCAGTCTTGCAGCTTTTATCGCTGTGCTAAGGGACCTGTGGGCTTGGAGGCGGATGTTACAGTTTAAAAAGCAAAGAAAACCCTGAGGCAAAGAAGCCATGGAGTGAGTACTTCAGCCTTTTCTGTGTCCTTTAACGCTCTGTCTCCTGCCCCAAGAGCATCCTGTAGCCTTCTTTTTGCTACTGTTGTATTTACAGAAACTCCTTGCTGCAGGTGGCATCCCGCACTAGTTTTAACTCCTGCTGAGTCTTTACTGTGTCTGTGCCAAACTGTGCTGAAAGTTCAGAAAAGCAGAAAACAGAATCCAGAAAACTTGCAAATTAAGCAGAAAAGTTAATACAAATTTCAAACCAAAGTAGGAGCACATAACTTTTTATGAATGCCTCTAAGTACTTTCATGTATTTTATTAGACAAAGTGTAAGTATTGGCTTTCGTCGTTACGAACAGAGCAAGGCATTTACTTGTCACTAGGGATTTCAGTGACTTTTAACTATATATTTCCAAGTTTGGGAAGAGAGTGGTTTTGTGGTTTTGTTTTGATGTAGTTTTCAAGGGTTGCATTGAGAACTTGAAAAATGTTCAAAGAATATACATTTGAATTTGCATTGCAGTTACAGATTTCCAGTGTGGAGGGACTGTAAAGATGTGGGATTGGAAATCAGAATAATCTTGACACTTTGAAGGTGTGGTCTGAAAAAAAAATGTAGTTCAGTAGGAGTAAGTGTTGGATTTTACAGCAGTAGGTAATGAGGCTGGGAAATGAGAGGAAAGCTGTGTTCTTGCAGGAAGGAATCTGAAAGTTGTAACAACCCGTTGTAGTTTTCCCTGCAGAAGGACCAAAGTCACACTGACATAAATTCATAGTGCTGCTTATACAGAGCATGAAGTAGATCCTTTGCTTTTCCAGCAGTAGCATGGTCACAGCGGGAGTACTTTGTTCACTTCATCCTCTTTGGGCCATCGCATTTCAAGAGACATGGACCAAACAGAGGAGGTTGTGAGGACAGCATGAACAGAAAGCCAGGAGTCTTACCTGCATGGGCAGACTGAAGAGACTGGGGCTTTTTAATCTGAGGAGGAGCTAAAGGAAAACCCAATAACTGAAGAAATAACAAATTGAACGAGGATCTCTAGGATTATAGCTAGACTCAGTGTTAGTAGTAAACTCAGTAACTTCTGGAGAACCCAAGGATTGATAGAATTGCTAGAATGGTTATTATAGACTTCTCAGACAAATTTTTCTTACAGCAGTTTTTCAGAGTTTTCATCAGGCAGTCTGTGGGATTTTACTCTTTGGATTATTAGGTCTATTGTGAGATAGCGAGCTGGATTTTGAGAGAAATTAAGCTGTTCATTGATTCCTAACCAAATTAGTGTGCTCCTTGAAAGAAACAAGCTTTATGCTTCATTATCAAGATTCTCTGGTAGCCTTTTAGAAGAAATTAGAGAACTAACAAAACCCAGTGTCGTATGTGTGAATGCAACCTGGGGATTATGAACAGAAAGAAGGGCCCACATGCTTGGAGATGTTAACTTCCATCTCTGAAGTAATACAGGTGAGGGTAATTTCTGGTATTTGCTCTGGAGTTGGCTCAGGGCGTGCCCTTTTCTTCAGGAAGGTTGACTGGGTCTGGGCAGCCATCATAACTGATAAATGCACACTGATGTGCATGTTTCCATCACTACCTATTTCCAGTCTTTTATTATCTTCCATCTACCGTTTACTCTTAAGGTGCTGTCCAAAGTCGCTTGTCCCAAACAGAAGAGGTTCTTTTATCTGGGAGCTGTAGAAATACTCAGCTAGGTCTCTGTATTTCTCATTTCTAGGATTAGGATCAACAGTGTTTATAAACAGTCTGAGTTTGTGGATGCTAATACTTGATTTCATCATTCCAGCTGCTTAGGCTTGAGAAAAGTTTGTAACTTTCAACTTGCAATAGCTTTTTTATTTGGTGCAAGAAGGCCCATACTGAGTCAGACTAAAGCTCCCTCTCATTCAATGTCCTGCCTCTAGCAGTGGTTGACACAGATACTAGGATACAGAAAAAGACAGATTATAGTGGTTGGTCCCCAGAACACTCTCCCAGACCATCAATAATTAGTGGTTCCAGGATTCTGTGCGCTCAAAATGATGTCTTTTATATATAAAAACCCTTAATGAAATCCACTATTTTATCCAGGAGCATTGATATGAATTCAGCCCACAGAAGGTATCTAAGATTCACAAATAGGTTCAATGATTTTAGTGGCAGGCACTATTATTTAGACTCCTTAATTGGGCAGTTACAGCTCTCCAGCATTATATTGTTATCATGATTTAACCCCAGCTGGCAACTAAGCACCATACAGCCACTGGCTCACTCCCTGTCCCGTTGTGATGGTGAAGAGAATCAGAATGGTAGAAGTGGGAAAACTTGTGGGTTGAGATAAAGACAGTTTAATAGCTAAAGCTGCACACACAAGCAAACCACACCAAACCAAGGAATTCATTCACTGCTTCCCATTGGCAGATGGGTGTTCGGCCTTCTCCAGGGCAGCAGGGCCCCGTCTCACATAACCATTACTTGGGAAGACAAACACCATCACCACGAACATCCCCTACTTCCTCCTTCTTCCCCCAGCTTTATATGCTGATCGTGGCATCATATGGTATGGGATGTCCCTTTGGTCAGCTGGGATCAGCTGTCCTAGCTGTATCCCCTCCAACTTCCTGTGCACCCCAGCCTATGCACTGGTGGGGTGGGGTGAGGAACAGAAGAGGCCTGGACTCTGTGTAAGCACTGTGCAACAGTAACACAAACATCCCTGTATTATCAACACTGTTTCCGGCACAAATCCAGAACATACTAGCTACTGTGAAGAAATTAACTGTATCCCAATGAAAACCAGAGCAATTGTAAAAGGAAGAGTGTCTGTGTCTGCTGGGATCTAGGCTGTTGACTGCTCAGAGGCAGATCTTTGCAGGTGGTTGTAAATGTAGTCCATGCCATCTCTGTCTGCAGCTAGGACAGACTGGTAAAATATGAAAATTATCCTTTATTTCATCATAGTCAGATTAAGTCGTCAGAGCTCAGTAGTCCCTGGTTAAGCAACACTTTCTCAATGAGAACAAAATAATTACTATGTGAGAGAATTGCTCCTGATTGTGCATTACTGGAACATGTGTTTGACTGCAGGATTGGATGTGTGGTGGATACAGTCCCAAGACCTTTCCCTGTGCCATTCCTCTAGATTCTCATACCTGATCTCAAATGAGTCATTGTAGTTCTAGAAAACTCAGTAATAATAGCGCATGAAGCAACCAACTAGAAGTATTTGCTGATTAAAGTAGAAGACACAAGGATATGAATAAGCTAGCAAAATCTAGACCTAGTTTGAAGACATCTGTGAGTGATATTTGTTCTTACTGGGTAGACATCCTTACCTGATTTCCTATTTCTCTCAGACTACGTGTTGGACACTAATGTGGTGACACCTTGAAGAACCACAGATACTGGGGAGGGTAACCGATCCTTTCTAGCAGGATTGAATTTACGAACACAAAACTGTAGGTGGTCACAGTTAAAGCCTTTCCTATTTTTAAATGAGACTCTAATTTGAACCTTAAGCAACAAATCTGTGAGTTTGAATGGAAGAGATACTTGAGGACATCTTAAATTGAATTTTGAAGGTAGTGTCTTCCCCCTTCACTGTGGAATAGCTGAGATATTTAGAAGGGGAATGTTACATGCTTATATCTTACTACAGTGAGCCCGTAATCCACTTTACAATCTTAGAAGAATGAATAGTTCTTGTCTAGGTTTCAGAATTGGTCTCTTTACCTTCCCACTCTCCCTTCTCTTCCTTCCACCACCCAAATCCTTCTAATTTCTTGCTTTGATTCCTTAAAAGCTTGATTAAGATGAAGTTGTGATTGCAAATGTTAAAAATCTAGCAGAAGTATGTGTTTCTATTCAAGAATGTTGAAATACAGAGTTTAAGCTAATCAAAGACAAGGCTGAGTGCACAGGCTATCCAAGCTTTGGAAACTTTTTCAAATACAGCATTTTCAGAAACTCCTAGGCCTTCATTTAAATTAATATACATAGAAAGCACTGACAGATGACTGTAACCTTAATTTAGTAAAGCATATTCTTGTTTGGAATTAAACTATTGGGCTTCTGTGTCAAACTTCATAGATTATATCTCAGAGACTTTCAAGATGGTTAAGTGGGTTTTTGAAAGGTTAACCAGTTGTACTGTGCTTTTGTCATGGTAACTATAGCAGCGTACAAAAGACTTCAAGTTGAAAGTGCAGAGAACAACTTAGGTTGTATCTTAAATGCATTTGTTTTTAATTTTCAGGACAGAAAAAGAGTTTTCGTCAGTATCATGTTCAGTTTTTTGGAGATGCCCCAGAGCGAGCCTGGATATTTGAGAAGAGCCTTGTGCCCTTCAAGGAAAAAGACCAGTTTGAACAATTGTGCCAGGAAAGTGCAAAACAAGCCCTCACTAAAGCAGAGAAAATAAAGGTAAGAGGCTACCGAGTCAGACAAGATTTGCTGCGTTTTATTTTACTGTTACAGGTATGTACAAATAGATATTCTAGAAAGCTTTGAGGTCAGCTTGTTTTGCAGAGGCTTGTAGTCTTTTACTTAGAGATGCAAAGAATGGGATGATTTACTACTGTTTGTTACTTATTAAAAATCGGTGCTCTTCTGCTTTGTCACTGATCCGTGCATGGTATCAATGCTATCAAATACAGTTTCATTTGAATGTCTGATTTATAATTACTCATTATATTTTGTCTCTTGGAATTATTTTGTGTTCATGTTGGCATTTTGAAATGAAAAGTGGGTCGGTTTCTCACACTGCCATCTTCCCTTGCAGATGCTAAAGCCTGTTTCAGGGAAGCTGCGGCCACAGTGGGAGATGGGTGTTAAGCAAGCGAGCGAAGCAGTGGGCATGACCGTGGAAGAACGCAAGGCCAAGTACACCTTCATCTACGTTAGGGACAGACCTCATCTTAATCCTCGAGTGGCAAAGGAAGTTGGCATCGCTGTGGAACCATTAGAGGAGGTAGATGAGTCATCTTACTCCAACGAAGAAACCACTGAAAGTCTGAAATCGATGAAGGAGTCTGGCATTCCTAACAAGAGGAGGAGAAGGACATCAAAATGGTCTGCCACTGATGATACACAAGAAAGCAGTCAGTTGGGGACTAAGAATATTACTCCTCAAAAGTCATCCGAGCAGGGAGAATCCAAAAGAGGGATAGGCTCCCCTCTGAATAGAAAGAAAACCCCAGCATCTACTCCACGGAGCAGAAAGGGCGATGCAGTATCTCAGTTTTTGGTCTTTTGTCAGAAGCACAGAGATGAGGTTAGTCTCTTTCAGCTGTTACTGTTGTTGTACTTAAAGAAACTGCTTTATTTCTGTTGACAAAAACTAGTTATTACTGTAGAATCCATAATACTCTGGGCTTGACAAGGTGTGTCTGCATCATATCTTAGTCTAGACGGGAGCAGAGAAAGAAAGGACTGTAGTAGATGAGCAATATAAACAAGATAGTGGTAATGCCACTGTACTTTAAGAATAAGTTATGTTAGTATCTTCCTACATAATCTAATAGTCCTTTGTATTAGCCGTAGTTTTTTTATTGTATGTAAACTATTATGCATACATATGGTCAGGCAAATGTTACGAAGGTTCTGCTGCTTATGGCGATCTACTACTGCTACTACTACTACTACTGTCTACTAACTACTTGTAGGTAGTTGTACGTTCTTTCTGAAGATGTGGCTCTGTTCCTTTAGTTTGTTCCCTTGTCTCTGAACTACTCAGAAGCTACATTTGCCCACCTAGAATCTTTTGCTGAGCTTCAAAAGAAGCTAAGTTAACAAAGCTGGTGAAAATCACCATCAGTGTGCAATCTGCTGAGATATCAACTAGGTCCTCTTGAGAGGATTGCACTCCAAGAGCAAGGTAGAATAAATCCATACCTTAATATCAACATTGCTTAGGAAGGCTGTTAGAGGAGTAAAAGCAGCGCTGCTGTTCCAGTTCATTACTTTAAAATCATGACCATCATTTTTCTTCCTTACAACCCTCTGCTCCACTTGCAGTACAACTCAGTGCACTGAAAGGACGTGAATTCTCTTGTTTTCTTGGATTTGTACTCTTCCATAATACCCACAGTACGACCAGAAAGTTAGTGCTGACTTTGTCACGCTCTAGGTACTGCATGGTTGACTTCATTGCAGGATGTTTGTGTTAGAAAACATTAAGAGATATTAATTTTATAAAGAAAAATTGAAAAATAGATTCTTTTGTACGAAAGTCAATTAGTTATGGTTCTCATTACGAGAATGAAAATGAACAGTGTTACAGGAATTTTTTAGTGCCTTTGATTAAATTGAGAAAAGCGTTGGCAGTTCAGTTTGCTGGCTCCAAAAAGGCAAGACTAGATGTAGATTTAGACATATTCATTATGAAAAGCTGTGTGGGTAAATGATCTGTCTCATGTTTGAGAGACCCGAGTTCTATTTCCAGTTCTTCTATAAGTAACCTGGTGTCTGGGAATTTTCTTGGCCTTTAACGTAGGTAGCAAGAGGTCTTGTGCAATATTGAGGGAAATGAAATTACTTCTCTGGAAGAAATGAGAGTATTACGACTGGTTTTATGGACTCTTAGTCAAACATATCTTACCACAGAAAAGACGTGCTGAGTCTCTGATGTGATATTTCTATTTTCTGCGCCAGTTACCAAGCTTCATTCCCTACTATGGTTCTACTGTAATTCTCAAATTAATGCATGGAAAATAGGAAGACTATTACAGTATTTGACATTGAGAAATTGCTTTGTCTTCGGTGTCATTTTGGGAAACTGAAAAACCTGCATAAACTTGAAAATCACACTGACGGTATTGGTTAATGTTGAACGGTTTTAGGTAGAAGGAAGCAAGTTGCAAAATATTACATATATTTTGAGAGAGGACATCCTACTCCTTGCACAGACCCGAAGTTACCTGAGTTTAGTGAACACTTCCAGCCTGTCATGTTGCTTTTCAAATGGCAGTTTGGTGCCTTTGGTGGAAGGTGGAGATTGTATCCAAATTAGTGTTTGGAGTTTCCCCTTCCGTTAGGCTTTTCTGGTTCAACTTGCATGGTTTGTTTTCCATCCAAACATTGGTTTTGCTGCTGGTTTAGATGTTCTCATGTTTTAGAAGTGATAACATTGGCTAAAAAAAATTCAACCTGCTTTTCAGCTACTTCTGTTGGTGGCCTGTGGGAGTTTAGAGTATGGCTGCTTTAGTATTTGCACGTAGAAACTTAGGAAGATTATGGATCCAGAAGATACTCTCTGACCCCCAAACTTTGGAAGGGATGAAAGTAAATGGAAAGGATTGATTGGAGACTTCTCTCTTGGGGCATCTGATAATCACTGCCTCTCTTAAAAGCAGAGCCATTTCTGCTGTGTCTTGCTCTGTATGGTAGTAGGATTCATGTATCAGTTTGATTTTATTAATCACTACATTTTCCATTACTTTTTCTGGAGATAGGAGGGTAAGGAATAGTTTACATTTTTAGAAATGAATGGTGGGTGCTGGAATTGCTGCTGGAAAATGTTTTTAATTATTTGAGAGGCCTGCTTCCTGAGGGAGACACTGCAAGCTTGGAGCACTTCCATGGTTGTGGTGGGTTTTTCTGTGCTGTTACCAAAGGAGTAAAGATATATTCTGTACTGTTGGCATTCATCTTTGCTTCCTCTGAAATATAACCATAGTAATCATTAGAAGAGTGTCTGACTTGAGGTAAAGGTACTGTTCAGTGAGAGGCAGACAGCTGTACTGTTCATATTAATTCATTGATTTGTTTCTGTTTGGAGGTAAATTAAGACTTGATTTCACTGGTAGGGTTTACAGTTGAAGATTTCTGCATGCATAAGGAGTTGCTGAACATCAAGACAAGTGAGAGTGAAGGTGATAGGCTTTGCTGGGATGGCGAGGACACGCCTGGTCTCATTGCCATGTTTTCCACACCTATAGTGACATTAATTCCCAAGAAAAGATCTTCCATGTCTTCTGTAGCATAGTTAAACTTAGAATAAGTACCTGTGAGAAGTGTATGATTTGCATGTACATCAAGACAATGTAGATGATTTCCAGTATGTGTGCTGGGATCGAGTATTGCAGCGTGAAGACTTTGGAGAAGACTGCTGGGCGATTTCACCTTTGCAGGGATCACTTAACCACAGCTGTCTTTGGCTTGTCATTTCACAGCACTCCTCATCAGTTGAAAATTGGTTTTATTTGTATTTTGGTGGGACTGGAGGTGACGTTAACCTCATTTGTGCGAACAAAGCTACTTATTTCTTAAAGGATTCAATAACTGTGCCCTAGTTGAGCACAATGAACAATGCACTTAGCAGCAGTGGTCAAAATCGATGCTGGTTTATTTTCCTAAAGAAGTGAGATCTGTGGGAGGGGTATCCTGTGGGTCTGTCTGTGTTCTCTTCTCTCAGTAACTTGTTGGATTTTAATCAAATTTGAGTAGAGGTCTCCAAAGGTAGTTGTATTCTTTATTTCTTGAAGGATTCAATAACTGTGCCCTAGAGCACAATGAACGATGCACTTAGCAGCAGTGGTCAAAATCGATGCTGGTTTATTTTCCTAAAGAAGTGAGATCTGTGGGAGGGGTATCCTGTGGGTCTGTCTGTGTTCTCTTCTCTCAGTAACTTGTTGGATTTTAATCAAATTTGAGTAGAGGTCTCCAAAGGTAGTTGTATTCTCCAAGCTTTATGCGAATGGATTAGGCCAGACAGAAGCAAGAGAACTCTTAGTACTCTACTAGGGGGAAATTACAGCAAGAATTTCCCTACTAGGCACTGGATAATCCCAGTGGAAGGAAGGTACTACAGCTATTCTGACCCCTGGAGAAGCTTCAGACATGCTTGTATCTTGTTTGACAACAGGAAATGCAATTTTAGGTGCTAAATTCTAAGAAATTAGGTCTAATTATTTCCAATTATCACAGAAAATTTGTATTTCTGTTCTGTTGAGTGATGTCACTGTTTGAGCGCTTGGCTTTGTTGGCCTAGTTTTAGTTTGCCCCATGATTTTGGGGTATTGGTTGCATCACTGCAGTAACAGGATTTTAGAGAATGCTGGGTAATGAGATAGGAGGGGTTGTTTCAAAGCTGCTGTTTCATTTCTGTAGATCGTACAATCTTAGAGCTTCCTGACTTCTATGATTAATCAAATCTCGTTTTCCTTAACTAGAAGTGCGGGAATAATGGAGGAGCTTGTGAGGATTCTTTTTCTTCGTTTTTAATACTGCATTTTCTGTTTGTGTAGAGTAAACTTCTAGAAACTCTCTTCAATTCCATGTTGATGGTCATCGTGTATCATACTCATATTATTAAGAAGAGATACACAGCTTTTTGAGATCCTAACATTCATGCACATAGTAAAAGAAAAGAGAGATTAATTAATACAGGAAAATGTTGCATCAGGTGCCACCTTGTGTAAATCTCCCTGATAGGTTGGTTTAATGAGTTCTCCTGTGAATTGATGAATGTCTTTGTAGGCAGCGTATATTCGAATATCGCTTGTCTGTCTTTTGTGATACAGATTTGAACTTTGTCAAGAAATAACACAAATTGTTTTGAATGACCACAAGATTTACACTTACTCTGTTTTTTGAATGTTAAAAGGCAAATAGATACTTCCAACATGATCCTTAATACTTCTGAATCTGCTAATAGATTGGTTTTTTGAGAGAGAGAATAGAGAGAATTGGTTATCCAAATTAAAACTGGATGCAGAATGTTTTAATCTAGCTCTGTCTACAGCAGAAATGTTGGATAACTTGTTTGTATCCAGTTTTCCAAAGCAATACAAGTTTGTGCACCATTCTTTCCACTGGTCACCTCTTTTTAATTCACCCCTATTTCTGCATGTGTAGGTGGTTGCTGAACATCCAGATGCTTCGAGTGAGGAGATTGAAGAATTGCTCGAATCGCAGTGGAACATGCTTAGTGAAAAACAGAAAGCTCGCTATAACACAAAGTTTGCCATAGTGACCTCTCCCAAATCTGAAGAAGACTCTGGTAAACGTAAAACTGTGCTAGTGTACTCTAACTAAATTTCATATACATAGTGGTGTTAAACTAAGCACATATTTGAGACCTGTAGGG
>NW_010177828.1:40608-49445 GCF_000695765.1 Mesitornis unicolor
TCACTGTTTTCCAGTTTTAATTCTTGGTGTTTGTGCCAATAGCAAAGGAATGCCAATGGTTACAATAAACGCAACCCACGAAGTCTACATTTCTTGCTCGTTGTTCTGAAAAGTTGTTCTATGTAAACCTTCTGCTGTTTAGAGATTGCCGGTTTCTCATTCTTCTTCTGCCCAAAAGCAGCTGCCATCGCATCCACTGCCTGTTCCGAGTGGATGGTGGGAAGGGAAGATGAAGTGTTACTGCTAGTAAAATCTGAGTTGGTTTTTTAATACAACAGTTAGAAATGGTTAAAAAGTTCAATCAGTGCTCCACCTTTTCTTCATGTATACCTAAGGTGTATTACCTCATAGCATCATCAACTCAGGAAGAAGTATTCCAAACTTTATTCTGAAAATTTCACCCATTTGGCATTTTATTGTGCTACTCAAAGTTTTCAGGACGCTGTACAAGATTGCAATTACTTTTTTTTTCCTTTTTATTTTTTTTTGTTGTTGTCTGGCATTTGGTTTTGATGAGCAGTCTCCATTATTTTGCAAAATATCGGAGGGGTTTTGGAGTCACTTATTTGAGAAAGAAGGAGGAAGATAGTTTGGCATTTGTATGAACTTTATCAAATTTAACTAGCTATCATTTTTTAAATTTAAATAGCTTTACAGCACTGTAGGAAGACTGATTGTGGAAGTATTAGAAACCAACAGGTGCTGCTTTGGGCAATGACAAGAATGAGAGGGAGTGTTTGAAAGTTTGTGAGACTTGGAAAAACTTGTATAAAAATGGCAGTCAGTTGTGTTAACTATCTGTGTGTGTGTGAAATAACATCATTTTGTGGAAAATTGAAAAGTTTTTAACTTTAAAATTTAAGTGTCAAATATTTGGATATCAGTTTTAAAAAAAACCACATTCTGTATCTCTCAAGGTTCATCATTGAAGAATATTGGAGAGGCCAAACGTAAAGTGTTTCAAGACTCACCTAAAAGGAGATCAAGATCCAGAAGTAATTGAAATTTGTGTTGTGTGCAAATAGTTCATCATTATAAGTAGCTATTGAGTGTATTTTTTTTATGTAATCGCCCACGTATCATAATCTCTTTATTTTATCTCAGATGTTGTCTTCCTTGACGTTAGAATTTTAATGGATCCCAAATTAAATATCTAAACGCTGTAGTGCTGAATTTTGTTCACCTTCCTCAGTGTCATATTGCAAGAAATGTAATTGAAATTGTACCTGTACCAGGTGTTTCTAGTACATCTATTGTGTACATTGATAGTTCTCCGCAGATGAAAACATGTCAGCTCTATCGTTCCTCTACCCAAATCCTCTTCTCTTAAACTTGGAAGAATACTGTGAGATTTCTTTTGCTGGCTTTTTGTAAGTAGCAGGTTCTCCTGGAGCCATTTCAGTCTGCTTTGTGGAATCAGTCTGATCATAGAATATGTCCTAGACTGTCTAGATAAGAACATTAACTTCAAAATTATCCATATTTTCAAGTTGCTATATTTTTAATATTTACAGCTATTTGTTCCCCACTGGAATAGGATGCTTGTAGCTGTAGGGCAATTTTCAGTTAACGTATTTGTGCCCCTGGAGCTAGCAGTCTTCATACTAATAATACTCTGTAGCTTCATAAACTAGACAGTACTGGAGAGCGTAATAACGTCGTTATCTCATTCTGACGGAACAGACTATTTCCTAAACTTTCATCTGTCTTTTTGAGGTAGAGTGAATGCCAACAGTAGCTGAGGCTGTGGAAGGGGTGTGTAGGTTAGTCACTGGCCTTGTGTAATTCAGCAGCTGCCTCAACTTGACAGTGAACGATCATCTAAATACCTGAACAAGTCCATTGGTTTAAAATGACCAGCGGGATTCTGTTCTTAAGAGTTTGGTTCACAAAGGATGGGGATCTCATGGTCTCCTGTAAATATATGTAATCTTGTTAGAGTCTGGAATTGCCATACCAGAAAGAGAGAATTAATCTGTACAGTTGGTGATATCTTGTCTTTTCCAGAGGCCACCTTATAGATGTCTCCAGTATCTTCATCTGTAGCATTTGGAGAACTCAAAGGAGACTTAAGGACAAGACTTAAAAATTAATTTCGGTGATAAGACATTGTTACAAAGTGGCAGAAGAGTTAAATGCTGTATAGATCAATATGTACAGTCTGATGATATGAAACAGTAATATTCAGATCTTAAACTAGTGCTTATACAGGCAGACTCATCTTCCTAAAATAACTGGAGTGTGAAGCTGTTGGTTTGGATGTGTTCTAGTGTTAGTCTTCAGCTCCAGAAACCAGACCTTAAGCATTAAGAGGTCATTAAACTGTGTTAATGTTTAACCGTGTTTTAAAAATAATGACTGAAAGAAAAGTAACGTAAATAACTAGATCAGTTCAAAATAATTTGAAAGTGGGTTTTAGATTATTTTTCATGTAAGTTTCCCCCATCCCCCATCCCAAGGTAACTTACATGGAAATAAAAGAAACCAAAAAAAGAGGACAAAGGAACCTACAGAAGATTTTGAAGTTCAGGAAGCACCTAGGAAAAGACTCAGGATGGATAAACAGAATAATCGGAAGGTAATTATGTCATTGGTTTGTTTGGGTTGATTTATAGCAGCACCAGTCACATTGCTGTAGTTAAGTTTGTCAGCATTTCCGTTTTCAGGATTAAAAAAGTAATGTCTGTCTATCAAACCAAACTGTTGTAAGTATTCAGAGATACCTGTGAGCTTTTCGCTGTGGGTTTTTTTTTCCTTGGATTTTTGAGGACGGAAATATGAGAAGTTGCACTTGCTGCTGAAACTGTGGTGATAATGTATGCTGAGAAAATCTGTGTCCCAGAGGAATGTGCAGAGGCATGGCCTTTCTGTGTTGTCATGCTTTGTAACTCATTTTCTTTCCTCCTGAATCGGAGTTCACAGATGTGTACAAGAATGTAAAAAATAATTTTTAGTCAATCTAGACAAAAATGGGGAGAGAGAGAAAAGCCAGTAAAGCAAAACGGAAAACCTACTTTTCAAGAACTGGAAGCCTATAGAACATTCTAGAAAGGAATGCTGACCCGTTTCTCCAGTTAGGAAACTGCAGTAAATACTACGGCGTATTTATTGCATGACTCACAGGCTCCTTTTCAGTTCAGCTTGCTTGTGAGAATTTTCTTTACATAGGTCACTAAAACTATGTATATGGTTACAGCCCAGATCTTGGAGAGACTTAAGCACAGGTTTCTGTAGCCATGCATGCAGACCAGTGAACTTCACGGGTTTCACCTCACGAGCGTGTTCGGATACGTTATTGCAGTATCAAACTGTAGTGGGAGTGTTGCAGACCTCATCTCAGGACTTCAGCGGCACAGCGATTAAATGAAGCAATCTAATATAAGGAAATGTAGTAGATCTATTTTTTAAATTAGTTATGGAGGTCACAGTTTGTTTGGTGGGCCAGTTTTAGTACCTCTGTTAATAATCCAGACAACTTGTTTAGAGTTCAATATAAAAAAATATATAGAATTTCAGATAGCCAGGTTTAATGAGCCTATTAGCAAAGGACAGAGATAATCCTTAGAGAAACGTTGTTACCTTTGCACAAAGAAGGGCCAAAACTGGTTTTTGCACTTTTTGCTCTTAACAGGTTAGTTGTTGAATATTCGTCTTATATTTTAGGAGAAGATTTTGGACCTTTTTAAACTTGTCTAATTGATTTCAATTCACTGTAATATACTAGAACCACAGAATAATTAAGTTCACTTATCAAAATTAATTCATGCTATGAAATCTTCATTTTGACTGTCCCTACTTTTTTACTCTCCTACCAGCTTTCATAGGCTTCAAATAGGCCACATTATAACAAGTGGGATGAAAGGGGGTTGCAGTATAGCTCACGCAGAGGGTGTTTTGGTATCTGTGATGCTGTGATGCAGATGTGACTATTAACAGGAAAATAAAGACATTAGATCAATGGTGTCTGTAAGACACATAACCACTAAAAACATTGACATAGTAATGTGCATTTAGCAATTGTTGTCCTCTCTCTGATCCACTTATCAGAACTAGTTATAAGGGATCTGGTGTGTGTAAATATTAGGTAATTTGGAAACTAAATGCGTATGGCAGTGGTTCTGCTTTTGGCTACAGAAGGGGTCAGGTATTGTAGAATGGTTGCTTTGTGGTTTCTTTTAGGAATTAACCCCTAGTCTTTTTCCTGCCTTCACCAGCCCAGGGTACTTCTAGCTGTATGTGCTGCTGCTTAGCAGAACATTTAGTAAATAGCAGTGAAAATGTCTATGTCGTGATTCAAAAAAGCAGGCACTAAGCATACACCTTCCTTTTGCTGTTTCCAGTTCACCCCTGGGCTTTTGTTCCAATCATTTTGGATAGGAGGAGCTTTAATGACTTTTTTTCCATGGTGTTTTACTTCTGGTGTGACAGTTGTGCATTATCCTCTTCTTTTTGTCCTTCATGCTTATATACAAAATCTGAATGTTTTCACACCAAGTGACTTAAGTCACAGTAAGTACCCATACGGAAGTTTGGGTAGAACGAATTTGTTCACTGATGCTTTTGTGATATATATATATATATAAAATGGGGTTCTGTAAAGCATGCTTTAAATTTCAGAGTGAACACTTTCTTTCATTTTTGCACAGAACAGGAATCTCACAGAAGTGATATTGGGAGCCTCTGGTGGCATCAGTGGTAGGGTGTCTTAGTCTCATTATGAGTCAGTAAAATCAGAGTGCAGCACATCTGCCGTACAGTAGCCATTCACATTTATTTTTACAAAGGAAGCCAGTTCTCAGGCCTTTGAGGTGTTCACTTGCCTGTATTTTGTAGAACTGTATGTCAGATGAAAAATAGGAAAAAGTCTGTAAAACCTTCTGTTGAGCAGAATTATTCTTACTGGTCAGGTGAGCGTTCGTCAGGGTTGGGCATTCTTGGCTACAATTTTAGTGGCTTTTTATTACTGGAATGAATTTGTAACATACAAAGAGACCAGTGGCGTGTGTAAGGAACAGCGTCTGATTGTGACAGAGCTTTGACAAAAACTTCCCCAGTTTTCGGCCTAAACTTTTGATGATAAATTCTCAAGCTGGAGCAAATTCGTGTGGTGTTTATGCTCCCTTGAAAATAGTGCTTTTATGTTGGAAATGCTGAAACAATCTTAACCATAGTAATTTAAAAAATGGCACTGCTATAAGTTGTGGAGTTGAAAGCGAGCCTCTCTGAGACTTAAAATTCTGCACAGGGTTTATTCTCAAATTTCTATACTAATTCTGCAGTTTGCCTTTGGTAATTAAAGGTTTTAATTTGACCAGTGTAGACAAAGAATAGTAAGGATAATTGACATGTTTCGTGTTAATTAAGAGCTCCCCTTTTTGATATGTTGAGTTTGGGATGGATAAGTGGGATGCTGGAATACTGTGTTCTTTAATTTTTCTCATTTGTTTACGGGTTTGTACCCTGTGCTGTAAATGAATTTTAAAACTACTTAAATGGGGCTAGCTTAACTACATTACCATTCAGATATTTGTAAAGACACTTTCTTTTTAATAGCATAAATCCAGAAGTAATTGCCAGTTTTATCCAACCACTCATAAATTAGGAGTTTTTTTATTTTTTCGTATTTTTTTTTGTGACAGAGGGATACAAGCAATGACAAAACAGCAAAAACAAACTCTTCTAAGGTCACAGAAACCTCCTCTTCACAAAAGAACCAGTCAGGTAATGTGGTCAGAATAAGTTTTAATGTAACTTTTTCAGTTAAATAATTTTACAATAAACAGGTTGTCTGAGGCAGCCGGCTAAATTTTGCTGACACAGTAACCAGTTACAGCCACTGTGCCATATCTGGGGAGCGGAGCGTGCCCTCTTCCTTCACTACCACCATTTTGCAACGTTAGGCTGAAATTGTGCACTGCTGATTTAGAGCAGCAGTTCACAAGTTCACCGTTTGATGGCACCAAATTAAAGCTGATGCCCTGCGATCTTGGTGAGCAGTGATACAAATCCTACTGCTCCAATTTGTCGTTGTGCGTTAGCCCCGTAAAACGAGTGCAGTGACCATCAGTGTAATCAGTAACTGTGATTTAGTCCTTTTCAATGATGCTTGATGGGAGGCAGTGTGGAGCACGGGAGGAAATGCTAAATAATCTTGGACCAAAATCCCAAAGTCAGAGCTGTTAATGATGCTCAAGTTGAAGGTAACTTGTGTAAAAGCATGTCTCTGTAGGTATTACAATGATTTGCTGAAGATGAATAAGCTGCAGCAAGTTTTGTGCCATACATAATGTCTGCTACCTGGCTTCTGTATTTAACATTTCTCTTAACGAAGTGTTAGTGGCACTCAGACTGTGATGAGATCACATAGGCCTTCTGATGTTTATCTGAGGAAATAACTGTTGCCTCTGCTTTAAAGAGTCACAAGATATTTTTATTTTAATAGAAATGAGCCGAAAAAAATCTAGAAAATGTTTCTTAACCATTTGTAGTAAATATTTGGTTGATAGAAACCTCTTTATTTTTAAAATCGAGCCAAAACACATGGTTTCAGAAACTTACTTTGTGTTCTCTCAGCCCTGCGTAGGTGCCCAGAAGACCTACCTAAATCATTCCTTCTCTTATCTGAAGGAATATTTTAAATGGCTTCAGGGAGATGACTTTTTAAAGTTCCAAACTTCACTTTGTAAACCCAAATTATTTTACAGCAACGAAAAATCTGTCTGATGCATGTAAACCTCTGAAGAAGCGAAATCGGGCTTCAGCAGCAGAATCTTCAACTCTTGCTTTTAGCAAGAGTTCATCTCCTTCAGCTTCCTTAACTGAGAATGAGGTAAAAAAAAAGTGGTGTTTGCACACAGCCATTTAATTACAGAAATTTTCAGGTGTGAATCTTCTTTAAAAACAGAAATCAAAGGCGAATTCTCTAACGTTGGTGCTCTAGACAAGTTACAGTTTTGGCCTCTGTGAAACCTGTTAATGTGTGCATTGCAAACTCATTTATTGTAATACGAACGTCTGATTTGGGGACGTTGAGGTATTGTGGTTTTTAATGTATTTACCAACAAAGTTTTAGAATTGTAACCTTCTCTTAGAGGCAAAGTAAAATGCCAGTGTGTTCTGTATTTTCTTCTACAGACTTTATGTAAGTGTACTACATTAGTTACATTATGTAACTCAATATTGTCATGTTGCCATAGCTTTTATATTGAAGCAAGTTTCCTAATCCTCGGTTTGATCTAAAACTGGACAATTTTCTGAGCAGAGCCCCTTTCAGCTCACATTAGTTTTCAGGTTGTCTCAGTGCTATTTCTCTGTGATGCAAGTAGCTTCATCCCCAGTAGAGTTAGACAGGCAGTGAAGGATGTATCTTTTTATACTTATTAATCATAGTCTTTGCTCTGCGTATTTGGAACTGTAGTTCTTCTCAAACGACATACAATAAATGAGATGTATGTACCAGAGGTATATTCCTACAGTCCATTAAAGCATTCCCCAGGTCATCTACGCTATTAAAACCAATTGGCCAAAGAGTGGCAGCATGAGGGTGAAGTGTGCAGGTTTTGCACACACTGCTGTTTTGCAGGTGGATGCAGAAATGTAGTTGGTAGGATTTAGGAAAATATCCATAGACAAACAGCTTCAAGCAGTTTGTGTTGCAGAAAATGCTGGCCTGCTAACCAGTGAGTAGGGCTTCCAGCTATCCCAAAGGCTTTTCATCGCCCCTAACAAACGCATGAGGTGCTTAGACACTGTAATGAATGCAGTTTAAATATTTAGACAGTGTTCAGTAAATGGTTTGCCTTGGGGTGGGGAAAAAAGATTGCATGTTCATGGCTGTATATCTTATAACTGGAAAAAAAATTTACCAAAAAAACCCAACAAATTCTCCCTCTTGTACCCCAATAAAACAGGGAAATGAAGTCCCACAGGAAATAATGTCCATGGCAGCAGTCAAGTAAAGTAATACTTGTTCTCATTTTGTTATCTCAATTAAGACTCCCATTTATTGGCTTCCCAGCTGCTGCTGGTTTGGCTTTACTGCTGGGACGTGCTGCATAGTGGCTGTTTGTGTTTGCGACCATCTATTCAGCCAGACCAGCATAAGGAACGTAGTGTCTCCTTGGCTCTAAGTATGCATCTTTAAATATTGTAATCTCAGGAGAAAGATTCATCTATTGGGATAGATATGGTTGTAAAACAAAATCTCCAGACATTTCTCCCAACAAAAGGCTTGTTTTTGTAGGATTTTGGGTTGTGACTTAACAGTTCACACGTCAAAAAGGATACGGTTATAAAGGCCACAATGGAAATTTTGCAACTTAGCTCTTAATTTACTCAACTGCTGCTAAACAGCAAAAGATGTGAGAAAGATTAACATCATACACAGATAGATTAGGAAATGAATTAATTGTTTTCAAGGGTTTAAAAAGGTTTTAAAATATCAGAACAATTCCAATCACCATAGCAGAAAATACACCCTGTCAGATAACAGGGATTGTGCGGGGCTGGGTGCAGAGGGGAGTGCATTAGTGGGCTAAATCCTTAGATGGTTTAAAGCTACACTGACCTGAACTTGTACCAACTAAGGATTGAACCCACTTTGTTTCCTATGATATTAGGTATATTTTGCCTTTAAATAAAACAAAAATGGCAGGCATGTGTTTCTGAGCTTGCTATTGGTCTGTTCTACAAGACAAGGAAAGATAAAGATTTTGGATCGTGTGGGTGGCTTTAAAAACTACTTTCCCTTTTGTGTTATTATTTAGCACTTGTCTAAATGGCTAAACGTGTGCGTGCCCTGAGAGCGTTCATCCCGAGAGAAACCTTCTCCAGTGTTA
>NW_010177828.1:49467-50569 GCF_000695765.1 Mesitornis unicolor
CATGCAATGATGAAAGCTTTGCACAGCTAATTGAATAGGATGTCATTCTTCTCACCATTAAATACGTTTACTGCTTAACTCTTACATTTCTGTGTTCGCTATAATACTATAAATGTATTATTACTTAACAAAGATAGAAAGCATTCTGCGTAATCCACAAGCACATACACCTCCACAAGCAATTCTAAGTGGATTCTGGGCTTTTTCCCCCTTTTTTTTTTTCCTTCCTGCCCCCCCTTTTTCTTTTCCTCCACACTATTTGTGGACAATCCCAGAATAGAGCCTGGATATGACTGGTTTTGGTCAAGGACTGTTGATAGCTGCCCACCTCTTAAATGTCAGCCCAACTAAGTTCTAGGTGCATTCAGTAAGAAGGGTGTGCCCAAGCTTTTTCTTGTTTGAAAGGTGCATCTTCTTTTACATTTTAAAAAAATACTTTGGATGCTTTTTGCTGGTTTTGAGGGTATTTTTTTAATGGGGTTTGCTTGAAATATTCTGAAATTAGTCGAGATCAAATTTTCAATTTTAAGTTACTTTGGGTGTGTAATTTACAGGGGAGAGAGACAGGGTGGGGGTACGGACCTGCCTTAAGAACAAACATAGACCTGACATATCAGAGATGGAAAGGTAGGCTTTCACTCCCTCCAAAAAAGTGAGCTTTGAATTGTTTTAAGACAGATGGACAGAAGCAGTAAGGTGTTTGTACATGAATGAATAAATTTCATACCTGCGTTTAATCTTGAAACAAAACACTTAATTTTACTTGTGGGCACTTTGGACAGCAGTAGTCATTTTCTCCAGTACTTGATGTGAAATATGGCTTTGCTTAAATCTAATTCTTAATGAGCAACTGATAGGGCCATGTGTCAGAAGGGGATACTCAACACTTCGGAGTCTGCAAAAGCTCGGAGTAGTTTTTCACTGCCTATGTAAGATTTGGTGTAACCACCCAAAAGCTCGTGATATTTTTGAGAAGAGATACAGGTGGTGTATTCTCATTTCTTTTTTTAACCTTGACCCTCCACCCCCGACAATGTAGTAGGTGCCAGTAGAGTGTAACCAGTATTTTTTTAATAAATAAAAAAAGGCTTTACGTTACCAT
>NW_010177828.1:50605-59780 GCF_000695765.1 Mesitornis unicolor
ACATATCTGCTTCAGCTTTTCAATCAGTTTTTGTGGTTATTGGCTGGCTTCATTGAGTTGGATGGATTTGTTGACAGGAGATAAGTGTTACAGTATCCTGCAGAGTCTAGATACCACTTCTGAACTTTGTCAAAGAAATTGCATTTTTTTTCTAAAAGAGGACAAAATAAAGAACCTGTAATACTCTAGAGTATTAGCTAGTCTGTCATTCATCATATCCCAGTGAAGTATGAGCTGACCAGCAGTTGGCAGTTTAAAGAAGCCTGTGAAAGATTTTGAAGGTGTTGCTCTTATTGTAAATTCCTTGTATCTTCCCTAGAGGGAATTCTGCGGTCTTTCTGTAACATCTCGTGTCAAAACAAGCTCAGCTGCTGGTTATAGCTACAACTTCTTGCTTTTCCAAGGCCTAATAGTGCAAGTTATAATAATGCAAGCCTTAAAATTTGCTCTTTTTCTGCCTATTAAACAGTGTATTTTTTTCTCATTAACAGTTTGAGGCAGATTTGGTTTCTCATTTATTCATTATTTTAATGAGTATTATTTTGTATACATAATGGAGAAAACACGTACAATTCTTAAAAGGTAAGGTATTTGACTGAGAAGGCAGTCATGAGACATGCGCAGCTTGCAACTCGAACAGTACGTCAGCTCCATGTATCGACCCTGCAGTCTAGTTGTACTACAGCATACAACTAAAATATTCTAGGCACACTTACTGACAGTAAAAGAAACTGTCTTGGACATCCCAAGAACAGGAAGGAAGGAAGGAATTCACATTCTTTTAAATAAACCACTGCCTTAAAGAAAAAATAGTTGAAGCTAACCTTGTAGGTTGTTAAACAAAATCAGTGTGCTTCTAGTATTTCATTTCAAGCTTCCTTCGAAGAGAATTTTCTCTTGAAAACAATCCTGAAGGATAATTTAATATATGGTGCCACTTTAAATCCTCTGACTGCTATAGCAGACAGTTGTTTCCTGCGTTTGTTTCTCTATTCCTATAGATATTTTTTTCCTGTTTCAAAGCACCAGTAAGCAGTCAGGGGTACGTTTTTGTGGAACACTGCAAGTAATTGGGCTTTTTTCTTGCTAAAACCTCTAACATTTGAAATGACCTGCATTGCCCACCAGATCATGCAGTTTTGTTACCATGCTTCTACTTTCACATGGAAAAAAAGTCTAGGCTTGACTCCTGTTCTTTGGCAGCACGTTCTGTGTAGAAAATTAAGTTTCTTCTGTAATTACTCTCATCTTGTGTATTACTTAGGCTTCAGAGTGCAGAGAATCTGTTTGCTGAATGTTTACATGATGTAGGTTTTTATTCCACATCCCCTACCAAAGCATCATGAGTATCTGTAGGCAATTTTATAATGTTTTAAAATGTTCTCAGAGTTTTAATTAAATTTCTAGGCAAATTCAGAAATGCATAATATCCTTATCTGAAACGTCTAACTCCTGCTAATAATAAAAATGAAACTTGTCCCAGGCCGTCTTTTTTGCTATTATAGTACTGTGTACACTTGTGGCACCGCATACTTAAAGAATTTATCTAGTCTAGCAGTATGGGCCAAAATATCATTCTTCATTCAGTTCAGGAATTCTTATACTGAAATAAAGGAAATGTTAACTGTAACTCAATTGGCTCTGTCAGTTTTTCTGTCTCCGTGTGGGTGCACAATAGATTGTCTTTTGCGTACAGTCTGATCTGTCGTTTGTATGTTCCTTATTGACTTGCTTTCATGTAAGTTGTGCTTAGATTAAAAAACCCAACCCTTTAGCCGCTGAGGTTTTTGTTAATAAGAAAAACCAATGCAGTTTCTGGGGGTTTGTCTATGGAAAGAGTTTGCTTATCAAAGCATGTGTACTCCAGACTTATTCCAGAGAAGTCTCAGAGCCAGAGCAGGCCACTTCCTCCTGGATGACTCTGGTGTGGCCATCGCTGACGCTGAACTCTGAGCTTGTAGTGGTGTCCTTGGTTTTAAGCAGAGTGGAACTTTAATAGCCAAGAGCATTCAGAAGTCATGGAAACATGCTTCCGAAATGCTTGTAAAAGATGCAGTTATCTGGTAAAAGGTAGATGACCTGGGAGAGGATGCCACTTAAGCCAGTGAGTGTCTTAATACAACTCCGAAAGAGTGGCAGGTCACTTCTTGGGGGACCTCTCTTTTGTGGATCGTGCTGTGGAGATGACTTGCTCACCAAACAGAAAAGCAGAAGGAAATAATTTTCTGCCATGCTTTTTTTTTTTTCATTTTATATCCCCCTAGCTTTAAAATACATATACATAATGGATTTTGTTTCCATTTGATGTTATACAACCAGGATTATAAAACGAGAGATGCTCAAGTTAAACAAGGGGAAGCAGGAGGGTTAACTTTTTTGGCTCTGGAAAAATTTGCCCTTTAGTTCCTTTTATAGCTGCTTAAGCACAACGTGACAGAACACCGCTATTGTCTTGAGTATGACTAAGACCAAAGCTTATTCTTAGTGCTTAAGAAGTGCTGTTAAGCGAACATGTATGAGTAATGCAAGAAGTATTTTTATAAGACTGAATGAGTTAATAAAGTGAGTTTACTGAAGAAGAAGCTTTTAAAATAAAAATTGTGCTTTGGTAGCTAGAAAAGCCTGAAAACGGATGCAGCTGGTGCAGCAGTAACTGTTGGAGCCCATGCCAGTGTGGGCACCATAGGTGGATAAATGTTAGCAACTTTTTCACTCAAAATTTCCAAATTGGTTTTGAACCTTCAAACACTGGGCAGGGAAAGCTTGTCTGAATTGGATCTAGGAGAAATGTGGATGTTGTTCACTTTGCAATTGCTAACACACAGTGAACAATATTTGAAACTTGCTTCTGCTCCATGAGCTGTCAGCTCTTGCCTCAGCAAATACTGATGCTCTGGTCCTTTAGGACATCCGTTAGCCAGGAGGGCTAAGAAAGACACCACCACCACCCCATCCCTGCCCCCAGGATAACACTGAGCCAGCCAAGACACTTTTATAGATCATCTTTTGAAAAAGAAGACTTAGTTCTAAGCCTAAAACAAAACTAATGTTTAATAGCCAGGTCAACAGCCGATTGAGAGCCAGTGTTCACAAGCAGAGCAGTTGCATTTTATGTTCTTACTATGGTAACTTCTTAAATTCTTGGGCTGCAGATTGGATGAGTACAACCATTTATTTTCAGACCTAGAATTTCCAAATCTCTTCTTCCTTGGAGTTACAGTGCGATGGTTTTCCTGGCCCTGGTATTTACTATTTGATTTTGGAGCTGTCTGAAGAGAAGCAGAAAATTTTAAACAGGAAAAATAGTTCCTCGAGTGATTGGATGGAGCAAATGTCCACATAAATATCTCACTTCATCCTCACCTGCTTCTTTGAAACAGGATCGTTTCAAATTTTAAATTTTAGGCTATTTTTTTCTTACAACATGCATCAGTATGACTGGATGCCAGCTGGGAGTTCGTCAGTACCTATCTTTTTTTCTGTTCTTTTTAAGTGAAATTTCCATCATCCGGATGTGGACCTAATGATGCCATTTGCAGAGTTCACCCACGTGACTCTAGAAATCCACGAGCTGAGTGCACATGCCAGCTTGCATCCAACTTTTTTCTTCTTTTCTTTTAAAAAAAAAGCCACAGGGAATGAAGAATTGGCTCGCATTTCTGCTGAGGTGTGTGGCTGAGACTGAAATCAGGTACCTGGTTGCAAAAGAATGGTTAAAAAGCCGTAGAATTGAATGTTTCCCTGTGTTAGTTCTTATCCTTTCACTGCTGAGCGCTTTAACTGGTGGAGCAGTGAACTGTGCCATGAACTGAAACTCAGTGTTGCAGCTGAGGAAAGTCTGAAAGTAGGAAAAACATTTGAGAAGTGATTTTGTGCACAATGTTTCTGTCAAATCATCTTCCTGCCCCTCCCTTTAATCTTTTTAGAGAGCATCAGTCAAAAGACAAAATTAAGAATGTAAACATAAGCTCACAAAATGCACAAAGCTGACTCAATTCCTTGTAATACTCTCGTGTTTTAAGTCTTATTTTAAACATGCAGTTGAACACTTTTGCTCCTCTTGTCGTAGCCTGCCCAGCAGCCTCCATCAAAAACAAATTCTTATTTATTCAACGTAATAATGAGAAGGAAACCCCGTTATTCCACAACCAGTCCTTGCATCTGTATGCACATTGTACATCCCTTCTGCAAAGAAATGGGGAGTAGTAGTTCAGGAAGCAGTATTGAAAAAGTAAATCTCATCATTATATTTAGCAATTAAAAAAGGACCCAGTATTCAGTGGTGGTTGCTGGTGTAATCTGGCTTTGTCCATCAAATATTGCAGTATGCAAAGCATCTTCATTCAGTTAAGAATTAAGGTTGAAGATTGCTTTTATAAGCATTCTTATATAGTCTCTAAAAAGAGGTTGGTGTTTGAAAGAATCCATTAAACCCTTCTTTTGGTTATTGTGAACAGAGAATTTTAGCACAGTTCAAAAGAAAATTCTAAATACTTTGGGGGTACGAGACCTTGATACGCTGGTTCCTGTACCGTTGTGGATCTGAGTATTGCCCAGAAAAGCTGAAGTAATAGAGGACACATGATCAAAATCCCCAGAGATGTGTAGACTCAATTCTTAAACCAATGACACGTTGCCACAATTTGTATCCTTTCACTGGTAGAAATATAATACAAACCCCAAGGAATTTACAGCAGTGCCAAAATTTTGTCCCAGTTTGACTTGGTAACAAGTCCTTTTCCGGTAACAGAGCTATAGAGAACTTGGGAAAATGCCGTAATGTGTCCCCTTACACGTTCCCCTCGAGTCTGCTGTGTGCGAGTAGTGAATGAGAGGTGATACACGTGGGGAAGATTGCCTTGGGAGCCTGACGGCAAATTTGTTGCCTCTGTGAGCAACTGCATTCTGAACCCCATTAATCCCTGAAGTGAGTTCTGGCCCAGCCCAAATGAAGAGCCGAGCTCCTCATGATCTGGTTTTTTAGGCCAGTTTTGCCTCTTTCTCTCACTCGTGTGTGCAGACGCACAGTTTCCAGCGGGAAGAGCTGCATTTGGTTTCTGAAATGCCACTCGGTTGCTCAGTGCTGATGTTGCAGCATCATTAATTGCTAATGAGAAGTGGAGGTGATATTAGAGTGTTTGGGTATGGTTTCACTGCAGAAACTTGTCACTTGCTATAAATCTGAAGTGAACAGCGTTGCCATTTTTACCCTAAATTTGCACTTTTAAGGATATTACTTTGGCTTTATTAGACATAGAAAATTGCTCAAAATATTAAGCAGAACAAATAGCAAACAGGCAATTGCTACAAATCGTTAAGTAACAGGTTTTACCGCTAATCTAAATGTTGATTACTTTGAACCTCGGCCTGAATATCAGAAGAGTTAATTACATGCAATTTACTTTGCTAAGGAGATTATATTACAACAGTAAGGACAAGACAAGCTCTGGCATGATCACAAGGGAAAGATTTACGTTTGTAACTTAACAACTAAAGAAAAAAGCCACCAAAAACCTGTGCTGATTTTTACTGAATGCTGAGATTTGGGCACTTGCATGGGAAGTTGTATCAACAAACCACAAAAACATTCTTTTTCATTTTAGAGGTGGCTGTGTTTCACGTCAGCATGAACTGATTTCCAGCAATTGTCTTGTAAACCAATCTTTAGTTGGCGACTGTTTTAATGTGAAGGTATTTTTGTTGTGAAACTCAACTGTCCCCGTGGTGAATCGGAAACTGTTGGTGCTGTTGCAGCTTGCTTGGGGTACAAACACCGTTTTCCCCAGCATCCTGTGCTCTGCCTGTCCTTGGGTTGTAAATCCTCTCTGAGGAGCGTTGGATGAAGGTTGGCTCAGCCTTTTCTACAGGCCTGAACGGGACAGCCGCTCGTTTTACTTCCCTGATACTTCCATTCGCTTTTTCAGGATAACCTCAGGAGCTGAGTTGTTGAATCCTGGCTCTCTTCACAGAGGAGCTTTCCCAAAAGATGGTTGTGTAGAACAGGGCTTATTTGCAAAGGGAGATGCCTGTTAGAGAGTGTTTTCTTTGCCTTCTGCAAGATAGAAATAAGGCGAGATTAGGCTCAAACTGAATTATCCTGAGGAAGTGCTGTCCTCTCTTACAGTGGGGAATCTGCAAGCATCCCTCCTTATTAGCCCCCTGCAATTAGCCAGTATAAAAACTCTTAAATGATGGTGGAGCGGATGTGAGCTGTGTGCGAGTTACATGTAACGTGGATGCTGTGATGGCTAAACCTTTGGTCGTGGTAGCAAGGATGGAGCGGTGCGTTCTGCAGCTGCAGCCTGCTCAGTGCATCCCTGAGCTGCTTACGGATGTATTGATTCCTAGGAGTTGCAGCAGCCGTGAGCAGGTACCCAGGCTTCTCTGTGCACTGCAAAGCTGGTGCTTAATAGAGCATTTCATTTGCAAAGTGTGTGAGGCTCCTGAGAGCCCTAAAGGAGAGATCTTGAAAGATACTCCCAGTCTGGCAGCCATACAGTTGATGAAGCCAAGGTATTTTGTTCCTGCTGTGTGTGCTGGTATTCGTGCTTGAAATCTGACATTAATCTATAGGCGGGTGTAAATTGCCAAGTTTTATCTTGAACAAGCTGATAGAATTTGGGGTTTGAGGTTGCATTTGTGATGTGGAGTTTGATTCTTGCCAGCGCTGCTCCTTTTTGGCTCAGTGACTGTTTAATTTAAGCAAAGGGCTGGTGCATTAATTCTGAGGCAGCAAAAATCTCAGTTCTGCAGGGAAATGGCTGTCAACCTATGGTTCACAAATGGCTGGGATTTCGTCACCAATATCTAGGGAGTTTCTGAAAAATTAATCTGCCAAAGGGTTACCTTTCCGTATAGTGGTCGGCATCCTTTATTTTAATATAAACCAAAGAAAAGCTAGGAAACCATTGCTTTGAAACAAACCTTATTCTCTTGTGACTGAATATATTTGTCACTGGATGTGCTCTGTTTCTCTGCTCTGCCTCCAAAAGTAGTGAGGAGTTCCTTGCTCAAGCTTTTGCTGCTGGCAAGGCTGTCTTAACTCTTCAGATGTGCTGCACAAATGGGTTTTTAGTCAGGATTTTGGGTGTACATTGTGCAGGGAAAAGATGGGGAACAACCGCAGTGTCGAGTTAAAATAAGACGGCTTGTTTTGCTTACAACATAAAGAGCAGTTGTTTTTTAAAAGCAGAAAACAAATCCAGATCTAAGACCTCCCAGCTGATTTTTTTCTCCTTTTCTAAACATGACTAATTTTGACTAGTTGAAACAGGAACACAATGAGGCACTAAAAACGTTAGAGCAGCGCACTGCTTACGCCGATCAGTGTTTATGTGGGAATAGTGCAAACAGAAATAATTGTGTAATTTTACTGAAACTGTAAGGGAAAAGGTTTTTGTGTTTCTGCTGAGCTCCCACGCTGCCTTTCCTTACCTGCCCCTGCCCAGCAAGAACCGGCTGCTCCTGGCCTTGCACTCGGGTTGCATTTGCAGTTTATGGTTTCAGAGCTGCTTCCAGGGCACAGAGATTTCCTGGTGCCTGAACAAAGCAGTGATTTTACGTGCAGTTTCTTCTAACTGTTTCTAAAAGGGCCAGGCAGAATCTCCACATCACTCCAGTTGTAGGAATATTCATAGGTGAAGTGTGAGTACGAATCACTTTGTTACTATGCGTTTGCACAGAGGAAATGCATTTATCCGCTTGCAAGTAATCTGGAAGGGAAAAAACCCCAAACAACCCATCAATCTGATCCAATTTCCAAAATATGTTTAGATGTGATCAAGGAAGGCAAGCGTTAAAGGGAGGAATGCAAGTTAACTGGCAGCAAGGGTGAGAAGTAATTGCTCAAAACCAGTGGTTCTAAAGGGATTTTATGAAGACTAAAGCTAGGCCTGGTTCAGCCTTACGTTTTTCTCTCTGATTTCAAAATAAATCACTTCTGTGAAATGTGCACATTACATGGAGATTGGCTGACATGGGAGGTTGCACATAGCTGTCTCCATTCCTCGGTACACTGGGCCGTTTGTAATAATGGGTTTTACTGTAGATAAATACGAGATCATGTGTCTGAAAACAGAAAGCAAATTCTTTGTGTAAAGCAGCATGTCTGTATCCTGACAAATGGCCATTGGCGAAACGGTCTCTTGAGTGCTGCAGCAATTGACAGCGAATTTCAGTGCTGTACTGACAAAATTAGGGAGATCCTTACACGGCAGAACAGACACGATGAAGAGTAGGGTGTTGGTTTGCTTTGGATATTGTACTTAGGAGATCTGTAATGGGCTGTTGCCTCCAGTTCCCATGCCTGACTTTTCAACAACCTTTCTAAAGTACAGATGATGTTTAGAGAAAAACCACCAAAATTCTCTTCGTGCTGGAAGAAAATTCTTAGGGAGAAAGTTAGAGGGCGTTCTGGCTTACCAAAAAGGATGGAGATGGGTTTGATTGCAGCATGCTCCCGCGGGAGGAAAAGGCCTGGTTCCAAAGGACTTGTACGTGGCTGAATACCAAACGCAACTCGCTGAGTACCACGTGGGGGCTACAACGTGAAATTCTGCATGTTCTGGTGTCATGTGAGATAAGACAAATGGCACGGTTGTCCATTCCCTCTCTAGATTCGACTGACCTGAAAACTGCCCTGTAGTTTCTTTTAAATATGTTCCTTGGTAGTTTGGGTTTTTTTAAGTAAATGAATACATCTAGATCTGTTATACAAGATTTATCCATAACAGGGCTATCTTTTGTAGTATTTTGAATTTACTGTTAGCTGTAATGTTCCTTGAACATAACCGTAGACCCACTTCTTTTCTTTCTTTCTCTTCTATGTACTGTTCCCGCTTTCTTGGAGAATATTTGGGTCGGAGACTTTCATATGCAGCTTGAAGTTTACCACATTTCTTTCTAAAATTAACTGTTACTTTCTCATAAATTATGTATTCAGACTTTAGTCAAGGGATTTGAAGATATCCCTGTGTTACTGGCTAGGCCCTTCTAGCTAACTGTATTACAGAATTAAGTATAAATAAAATGCTGTGTTACAAAGTTATGGTGTTTTGTTTTGGCTGCTGTTGAGTTGGTGAAGGTCACTGTTCTGTAGTCCTTTTGGGAGACTTCCACAAATGCACAGTTTTTAATCAAACTTATATTAAAGGTGGGGGGAACAAAGTGGCAAGAG
>NW_010177828.1:59811-71148 GCF_000695765.1 Mesitornis unicolor
ATATGCCAGTCTGAATTTCAGTCTGTTTGCTTCCTGCGGTTGATATTCTGTACAGAATTGACCGTAGGTTCTGTACAAAGTTGACCATACACGACTGCGTTCTCTAACACCTGTGTTTAATCTTCAGATCTCCGATGGCCAAGGAGATGAGCGCTCAGAGTCTCCCTATGAAAGTGCTGACGAAACTCAGACTGAAGTCTCTATATCATCCAAAAAATCCGAGCGAGGAGCGGGAACAAAAAAGGAATATGTGTGTCAGGTGAGAGATGTCAGCTGGGGCAGCGAGCCGTGCTTTCCGAATTGTCCTAGAAAAGCTCTTTTTAAATATGAAAATGGCAGTGTTAGGCCAGGTTTATGATGTGTGTCTGAAATGTCTGTTAGTGATGACGTTGCCATGCCAGCAACTGGAATGCTTCATTACTAATTATTTTTATGCTTGTCCTCCAATAAGTGACTTAGCCTTTCTGCTTGAGCTTCCAGATCTCTCAAATAAGCATAATTTGTATCTCAGTGCAAACTGTGTTGTGCATGAGTGTTGCCAGGTAACTCGTTAAATGATGGAGGAGAGCTGCTCGCTTCTCTGTTAACAGCGAGGAGGAAGGAGAATTCAGTGGGTTTTGTGCTCCTGCAGCGACGCAGTGGTAGCGGGGGGTGTGTGGCAAGCCGGTTGAAAGCAAAAAGCTTTCTCAAATATTGCTGAAGAATTCTTAGATTATGAAATGATAGCACAGCACAAATGAACAGATCAAATTCGTTTCCATGAGACTGGGCAAGCAGTTGTATTTCCATTTCTCGTACAAGGTGATGATGAGGTTACAGCTATCTTTAAATGTTGGCTAACCCCATAAATTCTGCCAGCATTATTGTTCGGTTCATTTTTAGTTATGCATGTGTCATCGCTAACCACTCGGACATAGGAGTGTCATTGTGCCGCCTAGATTCATTTCCTTTTGCCAAGGAAAAGGAAAACAAGGGCACTTTTTAACCCTGCTCAGATGCATCAGTGTGTGCTCAGGGAAGAGGTCTTAAAGCTTTTTTTTCTTTTCCTTTTTTCTGGCAGATTGTATTTACTCATAAACCGTGCTTCTATGAGTGATATTTCTGGCAGTTTAATGACTTATTTATCTGTTTCAACTGGAAGCCAGGGCATGTGATGATGCTTGTAACGTTATCTTTCACTTGTTAAATTTGATTTCAACAATGGGAAAAGAGATTTTGAGAAAAAATATATGAAAAGGAGTAGAGAAAAGAGTTTTTTCCACATATGAACTTTTCTTTAACATTCAATGCCTTTGTGTTGTAAAAGCTGTGTGAAAAAACAGGTGATCTCCTACTGTGTGAAGGACTTTGCTATCGAGCTTTTCATGTGAGCTGCCTTGGGCTCTCTGGAAGACCAGCAGGAAAATTCATTTGTAGTGAATGTACATCAGGCAAGTTTGTCTCTTTCTATTAATTAAAAAAAATAAATAAATTGTAGTTTTCCCATATGTTGTTCTAGGAAATCCTCCTGGACAGAGTATGCATCTCTGGAGAAACCAGATTTATCCTTTGGTGCCCGACAGGGTGGGAGTTTGTAGAGTACCGCTGTGTGCCATGCTGTAGAAAGCTTGCGCTGTTTTTCAGAACTCTCTTGCAACTTGGCTGACTTAATTCCATTGCCTTAATAATTGCAGCATATTTGCTCTCAAAGAGCAATTACAGATTAGATTTAAAGTCTGTCACAAAGACTTAAGAAATCCTAGGAAAAAAAGCAGCAAGTGAAACGTTTTAAGTCCTTTTTCAGTCCTTTGTGTGTCTATACCAATCTTTTGCTTTTCCTGTTAAAAGACTACCTTATTGCTATTAATTTCATTTGCTTTTAATCCTATAATAACTGCCTGGAAGTTCTTAATCTTAAAACTTTACGTAAAAGGTTTGCGTTCTTGCTCATAAGCTCAGCTCAGTACACGTGGTAAACCTTGTTGGAAAATAAAAAATAAAGCTGTTCCGAGCAGTCCAGAGAGGAGGTCAGAGGACGCTTGTCTTTGGTTTGTGGCCCTACTTCAAATTTCGCAGGGTCACAGGCAACCCATCATCCTATTTCATTGCTTTAAATAATAAAATTAAAAATTCACAGTCATCCTGGCGTACTGAGGCTTATAAATAAGAACGTAAAAGCAAATTGGTGAGGCTTTGGCTGTTGTTGTGTATACTTTAACTGCAATGGGTTTGCACTGTAACTTTATTTTATCTGTATCAGAGCAGATTAGTATTTAACACTACAGAGTTTAAGTAAATAGACTGCTGCATCAAATAATAGAATTTAATTTGAGTTTGTTTAAAAAAAAACCCACAACAAAAGCAACTCCCCTGTGCATAACAAAACCAACAGAAGCTTTTTAAATTCAGATGTTTGAATGAAAATTTAGTCACGTTATTTGTATTACCTTTGCCACTAGGTGTGCATACCTGTTTTGTGTGCAAGGAGAGAAAGGCAGATGTGAAGCGCTGTGTCGTATCCCACTGCGGAAAATTCTACCATGAAGCTTGCGTGAAGAAATTTCACCTGACTGTGTTTGAGAACAGGGGGTTTCGGTGTCCTCTCCACAGCTGCCTGAGCTGTCATGTTAGTAACCCCTCGCATCCACGGATTTCCAAAGGTAGTTTCATTTGACATTTTTATGACTGATGAATTAAGTCTGTTTGTGGTGTGTTAAGGTAAGGAATCTGTGCATTTAATAGCTGCCAGCTGCAGTTTTTCAGGCATGCTGTACTATTGTGTACTATTGATTGATTCAGAATTTTTAAAAAAATAATAACTGCTGAGTTTTTAGTCACCATTAGTATTTACCTCGTTTGCGTTCTGTTTTTTAACTAGCTTTCAATTCTCTGTGGGTAACCATGTTTTCTCCTCAAGAGAGAATGAGATTTAGGATGCACATATGATGAGAAGAAGCAGGCTGAGCCAAGCGAGGGCGAGACCCATGACTGCAGACACTGCAGCAGGGCTCGCTGAGCGCGGAGATGTTTGCTTCTCTGCAGATTTCTAGCTTTGGGCGACGTCTGTAGACAAAATTGTATGACTGAGAAAAGCTTGTCTGCCCTGTTGTGCATAGTTAAAGCCTTCATGTTTCAATATTTAAATATGATAGTGCTTTGAATTCAGCATAGGGTTCTTTAAAAGCCTTTGTTTATTCAGTGTTGTTGCTAAATGCAAATATGCAGACTGTGAAAGCAAAACTGAGGGTTTTTTTGTGTATATATAGGATACCTCAGGCACTACTGCTGTTCTTTAGCTCAAATAATAAACCGGTCTTGTTCCAAAATAACATGGCAGTATTCTACTTTGCTAGGAAAGATGATGCGCTGTGTCCGCTGTCCTGTCGCATACCACGCTGGAGACGTTTGCATTGCTGCGGGATGTGCAGTCATCGCTTCCAACAACATTGTTTGTACCAACCATTTCACTGCCACCAAAGGAAAGAGCCATCACGCACATGTCAATGTGAGCTGGTGCTTCGTGTGTTCAAAAGGTAAACTGGTGTAAAAACCTTTCCTAAATGCAGCATCAAACCACTTTATTCTTCAATTTAAATTTTATTTTGCTAATCTGTCTATAGAAGATGATAGAAATGTGGCATTATGAGTTAGGTATTTAAATAACTTCAGGTTGGCTTGTGCTGCTTTGAGTATCCTTTTTTGCAGATAATAATTTATTAAAAAATGTTTTTACTTGGACTTAGTCCAGCAACCAGAAGCCTGATGTAAATCTTTATCTGAGGCATGTAATGAGAAGTATTTCTCTGGTCTTTCCCCCCGTGTTCAACATACTGAAGCTTTTTGTGTTTCTTTACTGCTAATATATTAAAATATAAATATTTTAAGATTTGCTTTTACTTTAGCAGCAGACAGCAAATGGAGCCAGTATTAGTTGTTGCTAGGAGTGCCACTAATTAAGGGTGTTTTGGTTTAGCTTGTGCCATAAATTTATTTCTTATTGGGAACCACAAAATGCATCGTGCTGATTAAACTGTAGCAGTGAAAGTTTACCTGATTTGTTAACAAATTAACATGCAGCATAGCACTTGTTACACTGCAGCTGGCTTTCCACTTGATAATTCATGGAGCAAACAACCTCATTCCCTTTCCCCTGGGGGAAAAAAAACAGTAAGAGAAATCTGTTGTTAAAATTTTGCATACAGCGAAATATCAATCTATATTAAACTGTGTTAAATATATTGTAGTCATTAAAGTAAAACAAAGTAACTATAATTGGTGGTGCATTATTCTGGCTTTTTTCATCGCTGGCTCGCTTGTTATTTTGTACTTATTACTGATCCAAGTCTGCCAGGCATTCAAATTAGTACAGGCCTTTCGGGTTTTGTACACAGCTGAATGATAAGTATTTGTTGCAGGCCAACGTGTTTTAACCATTTATTTTCTAACTGAACCCACCACATGTGTATTGTGCTGCTTTGAACCTGGTTGGAATGAAAAGCTTTTATTTGTGTCTTGACGTTTTTCAGTGTTTCTTTCTTCTTTCCGAAGGAGGAAGCTTGTTGTGCTGCGAGTCATGTCCTGCGGCGTTTCACCCCGACTGTTTAAACATCGAAATGCCAGATGGGAGCTGGTACTGCAATGACTGCAGGGCAGGGAAGAAACTCCATTTCCAGGATATTATTTGGGTTAAACTGGGAAACTACAGGTCTGATGAACGGATTTATTTTGTTTTACAGTACTGGCTTGTTTAATTAAGAATCATACAATTGGCTGTAGGCCAGCCTTGCTGCACTCAGATTTCTCATTCCTCTGTGAAGTAGGGACCCCATCTCCTTGCAGACTCCAAGCCTTTTAGCTTCAGTGCTGCTCTCAGCCAAGGAATCATAGAATCATAGAATGTATTGGGTTGGAAGGGACCTTTAAAGCTCCTCCAGTCCAACCCCTGCAGTGAGCAGGGACAGTGTTACCAGATCAGGTTGCTCAAAGCCCCATCAAGCCTGAGCTTGAATATCTCCACGGATGGGGCCTCCACCACCTCTCTGGACAACCTGTTCCTGTGATCTACTGCCCTCAGATCGAAGAACTTTTTCCTGATATCCAACCTAATCTACCCTTTTCTAGTTTAAAACCATTACCCCTCATCCTACTGCTACATGCCCTAGTGAACAGTCCTTCCCCAGCTTTCTTATAGGCACCTTTCAGGTATTGGAAGGTTGCCATAAGGTCTCCCCAGAGCCTTCTTTCTCCAGGCTGCACAGCCCCAACTCTCTCATCTGGTCCTTGTAGGAGAGATGCTTCAGCCCTCTATCATGCATAGAGGACTCCTTGTAGTCTTCTGACATGAGGCTTCAACCTCTTTTGTTTCCGAGAGCTCTGAATAATTACTCTGGTGTAACTTGTAGTTGGCTAAATTGCCACCTTGCAGGCAGGCAGGGAGATCAGTCCCTGGGGTTGTCAGTGCTGAGATTTGAGTGCGATGCGGGTGGGTAGGGTTTATCCCAGCAAGCATTAATAGATGTTATCAGCTGTCTCTTGATCTTTGGCAATTACAGTGGTTGCAGACCTTACTAAGGATGATGTTTTTGCTAACCAGATGCAAGGAGCTTTATGTGTGGGCTTATCTTGCAGGCAGACAAAAGTCCCACAGATTTGAGTGTCAGGCTTTCCTTTTCTAGTCCTGTCTCCTCTCCTTGCCTAGTGAGTGGGGGCAGGAAAGGATTTTAAATCCACTTGAAAGTATTTATCAGTTACTGCTGTTTAGGATGATTTTGTTAAACTGTTTCTTGCAGAAGAAGCTTGACTAAAATGCTGTATTTTTTTATTTGTACTTGTGTGCTAGATGGTGGCCTGCAGAAGTTTGCCATCCGAAAAACGTTCCCCCAAATATCCAGAAAATGAAGCATGAAATTGGAGAATTTCCTGTGTTTTTCTTTGGTTCTAAGGATTACTACTGGACGCACCAAGCACGGGTGTTCCCCTATATGGAAGGAGACAGAGGGAGTAGATACCAGGGGATCAAGGGAATTGGAAAAGTGTTCAAAAATGGTACATAACTAAAAGTAAACAAAAATAATTGTGTATACGCATGCTTTACCTTCTTCACACAGAGCCTTGGGACTGGTTTTGTACATTTGTTTTACAATATTGAATTTAAAAAATGATTTTAGTGTCCTGGACAGTAGTCACTATTATTATCTTTGAGCAAAAGCACTGTTTTCACAGCTTGTAGAAGACTTGCATCTAATTAGAATTATTTCTGATGTTTTTTTACTTTCTGGTAAGGAAATGATGAGTGCAACCAGGAGAGAGAAAGAGTAAAAACGATACATCTGTTAAAAGATGTGTCCACAGAAGCATTGTTAGCAAGAAAATTGAATGATGGGGCTAGGAAGTAGAAGATGATTCTTTGTTAAACACACATGGGAATGAGCAAGTCAGTTTGGGGTTAGGAGTAATCCTCTTTCTAGCATTTCTGTTGATACAACAATCTTTTTTAGCTTTGCAAGAAGCTGAAGCTCGATTTCGAGAAATAAAGCTACAGCGAGAAGCCAAAGAAACCCAAGAAAGTGAACGTAAACCTCCTCCATACAAGCATATTAAGGTAAAGTTTGAGGATGCTCAGAGGGCTAAGCCAGCCCTGGAGAGGGATGAGATCGGGAGGGAGGTTTGTAATGAAGTGCTGGTGCTTGTGCTTTTGCGGTCATGAGATGATGAAATTCTGCTTCCACTGGAGCACCCAGTGTTGCAAAACCAAATTAGTAACCACTATAATAACTCTTACTGTCATTTCAAAAGTTTTAAAGTGATGGTTGAACTGTTTTAATGTATTATTCAGGTGAATAAACCTTGTGGTAAAGTGCAGATATATACTGCTGACATTTCTGAGATTCCCAAGTGCAACTGCAAACCCACAGATGAAAACCCTTGCGGCTTTGACTCCGAGTGCCTAAATCGGATGCTGATGTACGAATGCCATCCACAAGTTTGTCCAGCAGGAGAGCAGTGCCAAAACCAGTGCTTTACGAAACGGCAATACCCTGAAACAAAGATCATCAAAACCGATGGGAAAGGGTGGGGTCTGGTTGCTAAGAGGGACATTAAAAAGGTATGGATCACTCTTGCCCAGCAGAGAACTGGTGAGGTGTGATGGTGTCTGTGGGTTTGGTATGTACTTTACAGTGATTCTTGGTGTCTTTCAGGGTGAGTTTGTGAACGAGTATGTTGGTGAGCTGATTGATGAGGAGGAATGTATGGCAAGAATCAAATATGCACATGAGAATGACATTACCCACTTCTATATGCTCACCATTGATAAGGTAGAGTATTTTACATTTTTCTCTGTTATTTAACTATAACATTATTTTGGTCTTTCTTCCTTCTGTTGGTCGCCTTGGGAGTGCACTCTGCTCTCTTTGATGTTCCACAGTTTCATATGTTCAGAATGTTGTATCTTGTGTGCCTGCTTGCTCCACTCTATGCATATAATGCATCTCATTAGTTCTGACTGCATAATGTAATAAAGTATACATTAAGGTCTGTAAGTTGTTCTTTGTTGCTTGAAATCAAGTACAGCAAGAGTATTTATCTGCTTAATCTTAAAAGGAAGTGTAAAGTTTTGGGAAATAATAACGATACAGTTGAAAGAATTACTGTTAGCAACCCTTTAACGAAAATTTCAGCAACAGAAAATTCTCACTTGAGAGTAGTGTGGAATGTAGCTGAGAGGCTGTGTCCTATGTGGAGCTTTTAATCTTTTTTGCAACTGTCTCTCCCTTTCTTTGTTTATGTCAAAAGTAGGCTTGTGCTTTTGTAGAAGCCCTTTTTTGAAAGCACTGTGTACATTCATACACAGCCAGCAATCCACAAATTGATTCTGCAGCAAATTAACCTGGCAGATTAATTATTTGACACAGCAAATTAATGCAGCATCTGTGGTCCTCTGTGCACACCTCTGAGTGTTTCATTCCTGAGAAGGGGAAGAAAGTGGAGAACACGAACAGCCAGTGGTATTGATTATATATAATATATTGCTTCAGTGCCCAAACAGATACTTAGGAGAAAAACAAGAGCTGGTGGTCAGTCCTGCATAATTTTTCAGTCCTAATCACCTTTCCTTTGCCCAAGACTTCCCTGCTCTGTATTTCCACAGCTGCTGTTTTCATTAGTCCTGTACCTGAGGAGTTCTTGCACAGGAGTTATCTCCTAAGAACAATGAAACCATATTTCTCTCTTAGGTTTGTCACCCCTCTACTAAACTGACTCACAACATCAGTGCATTAAATATCTGAGCTGAACATGTGTTTGACTGTCACCGTAGTTAATAATTGCTCATTGTGGTCTTGCAAAAATGCCCTTGCCATTATGGGGCTGAGCTGCACATGCAGTTGGAGTGGCTGAACGTATGTGTACATGGTCATGACAATCACACATGTGCATTATAAAAATGAGTTAGAAGGAAACTGTAATAATATTCCATAAATAAGCAAAGCTTTCTTAAGCAGCTCTGCAAAGAAACACAGTTCTGGCTATTTCAAACTTTTAGTTTATTTTGTCAATGTCTGCTATGCTTGCTGGAGATAGAAATTAAAGGGCGATTGTGTGTAGGGATGGGATTTTTTTAGTTTACCAAGAGCTTGTTTTTGTTTAGACTAGGCTGGTTTGGGGAAAGAAAGCTGGTGAGAAACTGGTAATTTCTGCAAGTAGTCATGCAGTGACTTGGTAAATACCACAGAGCACAGTATCTGTAAATGCGTTGCAGCTCTGTGAATGCAAAGTTAAAGGTAAATGGCCTGGGTGTGAGTTTTGAGGCTTTCTGGAGGGAGGAAGGGGTTCTTCACCATGGCCACCCCAGTGCTCACAAGAACACTCGTCCTGCCCTGTGGCTGCGATGGGTTCGGGCAAAATGTGAGCTAGAGCAGGAGTATTGCTTTGGGAGTGTCGCATCCCAGGCCACATGAGACACTACAGTTCCCAATACAACATGTACCATCCGTTTGCCAGTGTGCTTCTTGGTAGCAGCACCGTGTCTGTTTTGAATGCAGCTACTGAAAGAATTCGTGGATTTAATTTTTTTTTTTGTGAGGAGGAGAAATAACATTCATTCTGTTTCTGGTTTGATCTCCAGGACCGTATTATTGATGCTGGCCCCAAAGGAAACTATTCTCGGTTTATGAATCACAGCTGCCAACCAAATTGTGAAACTCTAAAATGGACAGTAAATGGAGACACTCGCGTCGGCCTGTTTGCTGTGTGTGACATCCCTGCAGGTATATCAGCTTACATTGGCTTTGGTTTCATTCCCTTAGTGCATCCACTTTGTGTTGTAAAGCATAGTTTTTGTTTTAGAGATCTCAAACAGTACTTCTGCATCTTTTCAAGTGAGGATAATAAGCTTAAGGAGTGGATGTAGGAGGCCGTTTAAAAGTACATGTGTTCTGGTTTGTGTACACATATACACACACGTGTATCTATCTGTAACTGTATCTAGCTGTATAGATATAGAGGTATATATATGACACGTGTGTGTGTGTAGACCAGGCACATGCATGATTTTGCCAAACAAATTTAATTTAAAATGTAGTTGCATAAGACACCATGCCATACTGGCACCTAGTTAATCGTTGTCAGTGCTTATGAGCAGTAAAGAGGGAAAATCCTATGATAATAGATCAGCCAGCAAGTACAAAACCAGAAGACAGATAATGTAACCTTTATTGGCTTGTAATAATTTTGATAAACTTCATTCCCTTGTCCTTCCTAACGAAAGGCTATGTCTTATCTCACTCAGGGACAGAGCTGACTTTTAATTACAACCTTGACTGTCTGGGCAATGAAAAAACAGTCTGCAAATGTGGTGCCCCAAACTGCAGTGGATTTCTTGGGGACAGACCAAAGGCAAGTAATATATCAAGAGGTTTTGACCATGTCCTATCTACTGGCCTTGTGTTTTCTTTTGGGGTATGCATTGGTGGACTAGTTTTATGTTATGATAAGGGTTATTGCTGCTTGAACAGATGTGAGCTGTCCTCTGAGAAAAAAGCTTCATCTTTCTCTTGCTGGGAAAATGGAAACATTATTTTGCCAAACTTAACCTTGATACTAAAGAATATATTTTTATGGGATACTGGTTTTGGGAACACTCCAAAATATTTTCTCCCACTTTCTCCTATGATAAATTAATTTTACTTTGTGTCCTGGATAAGAAATGTTGCTAGATACTGGTGCTAGCTTCTGGAATCAAAGGCATATTAAAAGGAGTAATCTTCCCAGTCCCATTTGAAGTATGGGGAGGCAAAGGGTTATAGGAACAGACTAAGAATGAGCCTAACTATAGTCAATGAGATTATTCTGATGTTGTAGTTTATATTTCCCCCATCTAAATCTTAAAATATGATTATTTTGTTATGATTCGTTAAGGAAAAATTTCAGTTGCACAGAAGAATAAAAACGTGAATTTTGGAAGAGGAAGAAATTATACCAAAATACATCAAGAAGTGACCTGTATGATTCGAGTCAGGTTAATTTAAAACCTATCATTGAGCAGTTGATGGGGCTTCCTGAAGGGCTGGCATAGGAGTGCCAAGGAGGGCACAAGTACATGCCCTAAAGAAACAGAATATCACCTGTGGATGTAGAAAGGCAGCACCTTCATGTGGTCCTTCACACCGCTTGGTATCAGACACTTCAGAGGGTGGGCTTAAACTCTCCAGAATTCATATAGGCGGTTTTTGTTAAGGACAGGCTTAAGTGAGGTTTCACATAGGCTCATGAACGATTTACACAGACAGCCATGAAGAAATGAGAAGTTACATGAGAATGGGCTCGTTTTAAAGGAAGAAGGTAATGATTAAGGAAAGGAGTGGGAATTATGGTAGGGATGTCGAAAAAAATATCTAGAATGAATTTTGTATGATTTGGTGAAGGAGAGTTGAAGTGCAAGCAGAGGAGTGTCAGCTTGAAATAGGGATAAGGATTGGTGTGTTCTTTCGAGCATTCTGGGTACAGCTACAGTTCCTGAAGTTCTGCTCTCTGTTCCTCAAAGAGAACTGGGGACCAGTTTTAGTAATTCCAGCGTGAGTATACACAGCTGGAAGAGAAAAATGAGTACTGAAGTGGTGATTGGTGTTGCAAGAATGAAATGGGAGTAAATTGGCTGCAAGTAGTTTAGGCTGGAGATTGGAAGACTTTTTCTCAGTGATAAGGAAGTGGAAAAGCTTTCCAGTAGGAGGGGATTGTAGGAACACGATCCTGTTTCAAGATGACTTTTCACAAGGTTCAGCGTGGTTATCTTGTCAGCACAGACACGGAACAGGTCTGCACAAAGTCAAATTTTCACCTATGTGCACAGTCTGCCAGGAA
>NW_010177828.1:71179-88407 GCF_000695765.1 Mesitornis unicolor
TTTTGCTAAGTTTTGCAATATTTTTCCTTTGCCAAACTGGCATTTAGAGATTTGTATCTTACTGTTTCAGAATTCTTCAACCAATGCCTCAGAAGAAAAGGGCAAAAAGACCAAAAAGAGAACACGAAGACGCAGAACGAAAAATGAAGGGAAGAAGGAATCTGAAGACGATTGTTTCCGCTGTGGTGATGGAGGCCAGCTGGTGTTGTGCGACAGGAAATCTTGTACTAAAGCTTACCATCTCTCCTGCCTTGGTTTGGTGAAACGTCCTTTTGGTGAGTCAGCTTGCCTCTTAAGCTTATGTAAATAAATAACCTGTGCAGGTGCCTCAGTTATTGCACTGAAACCTTGTCAAGAGCGTCTTCTCAAAAACGTGTTTTTCATATGGTAAGAACTTTGTTCCTGCATCATGTAGGAGCTCCTCTTGAGTACGGAGACAAAATGATGGCCTTCCTCCTGCAAAACAAATCTGTTGTTTTACAAATGTAGGTACGAGAGTACATCCCTTGGTAGGAGCACTGTGGCCCTGTCACAGAGAGATTGATTATATCTAAGAAAGGCATGAAACCATTTGAGTTCAGGCCAAAAGAACAGCAGCAGCATCTGGAACAAGGCCAGCAGGGAAATGTTAAGGGCAGCGGACATCAGGTTGCCATTCCAGACAGCTCAGGAGTTACCTGGTTCCAGCCAGCCATGCCAGGTGGGGTATGAAGAAGTGAAGCAGGCAATGCCTGTTATCCCAGAGGCAAGTAAAATAATGACTGGGAAAAAAGAGCGCCTGTAGGTAAAGCCCGTCAGCCATCCCTGAGCAAAACTGGCAATAAACAAGTGAGCACGGCATGGGGAGGCAGCAGGTGACTGGATGTTTGGATGCTCTGCCAGCCTGCTAGTTCTGCAGAGTGCTGTGGAGTAAAGCCTGAGTAATTTCTTCTTGCTTAAGTTCACTGCTGTGTTTAAATGAAAGGACGTCAAGTCTGGTACTTCCTGCTGTCAGCTCAGCTTTGCAAGTGTGATGTAGCACTTCGATTTTTTGAGGTTTGCCGCTGTAGTTGCCGTCTCATCCAGCTTTGTCAGGAAAGTCATACATTGTTCAGCTGCTTAAACACAGATCTTGAAAAGAGGATTGCACGTTTTACTGCTTACTAATGTGCTCTTTGGTTTTGATTGCAGGAAAGTGGGAGTGTCCTTGGCACCACTGTGATGTTTGTGGCAAACCTTCCGTTTCTTTCTGCCACTTCTGCCCAAATTCTTTCTGCAAGGAGCACCAAGATGGGACAGTACTAAATTCTACGTTGAACGGACAGTTATGCTGCTCTGAACACGTTCTTGGGGTAGATTCTGTTGACACTCAGAAGACTGAGAAACCCCGCAAAAAACTGAACAAGTTGAAGCCTAAGAGAAAGCAGAGGAACAGATGGATGAGAGCTGAAAGCAAATAGTCGTGGACTGCAGTTTCTACTGCCAACACTATCTTGTAGATAAGTTGTGAATATGACCAGGGAAGGACACGATTTTACATATATTCTGTAAAGGTTACAGGGGGGGGAATTTTATGTTTTGTTTTATTTTGTTTTTGTAAATCCACTGAGCCAACCACAGCAGTCTTCTGCTGCTTCTGCACTGATAACGAACTGCATAGTTCAGAAAACTTCAGGACAAACCAAACTTATTACTCAGCATTACAGTTACACTTGAATTGTTGCGAATGTAAAAGGTTCCCTCCAAAACGCTGTCAGACTGGAGGTAGGTTAAAATCAAGCCAGGTAGGCGTAAACATAGGTTTTTAAAATAGTATTTGTCAACCAAGAGATGTTAAAAAAAATAGTATATCCTTGAAAGATGTTATTAGTTCTCGAGTCCTTTTAAGTATGAAACGGCTTGGTTTGTGGTCCCGAGGAGATGTGTTTGCCTTGGGTGTTTTTGGGCAGGCGCTTGAATGCCATTTGTGATCCAGGTGCGTATCTCGCCATAACCACATAACTCTCCAGTGATTCTTAACCAAACGTGTTTTAAGTATCCTTCCACCAAGAGATGCAGAGTGTGGTGGGAAAGGCACACCCTGTACCAGAAAGGGGAAATCTTACGCTGTAAGAGATCTTTTTCTATACTGTTTTTTCCTGTATTTCATTCCAGCAAAATAGAAGTGACTTGATCTTGCAGAGCTGTACAAATCTGGATTTTAAGGGATATTATCTTGCAACCTAGGCCCAATACTCTAGGATTTTTGTGTTTTAATAAAAATAAATCTTAAAAAACCTATTATTTGAAAAAATTACTTCATTTTTTTTCTCCTTAATGTCAAGTAACAGGCAGAGGCAAACATTTCTTTGGAATGCTTGGGGTCCAAGCATTACAACTTTGTGATAATGCAAAAAAATACCCAACAAGGAACAAAAAAAACCCCATGAGTGAAACAGAAGGTGAAACTTGAGTAAAGTGCAAAAACAAAATTCAAAACAACTAATTAAAAGTGAAGCAGATTTTTGAAGAAGTACATAAGGAACAGTTTTAATGTGAAACTTGGCCTGACTCTGTTCCTTTTGATAAAGCTTGTGTAAAACTGGCTACTTGACTTGGCAGATTGAAATAACTCTTGGCTTTTTTAGCTCTGCTCTCCACTATCTTATCACCACTGTGTTGTGTCCGCAAAGCTGATTGGAATTTGCTCCTATTAGGTTCTAGCAGTGAGATAAATACACAAGATTTAGTATTGATGGAAATAATGGTAGAACTAGGAAAAAGCAGGAAAGAAAAATGTCTTTACCGGTTTTCTTCCCGGTGCGTGTCATTGGTGTGTCGTTTGGTGTTACAAGGAAGGTTTGGCTCATGCCGTTGTTGTCCAGCCCGTGCAAACTCAGTGTGCGCCTCCACGTCCATTTAGGAGTCTGTGTATGTTCTAGCTTAGGTTGCCTTTCATAGTGCAGAAACTCTGTGTAGCCCTTTTGAAAATGAAGCCGTGCTATAGCATGAAAATATGTGGGGTTTTTTCCCCGAGGTATTTCCTCAGGATTTGGTTGCCGTTTTACGTTTTGGAATTATCAAAATATCCCTTTGTTCCCAACACGTAAAAACTTTGGTTCTTATTAGATGATATTAATTGAAAGAGGTTTTAAATGTAGCATTGCCCTATCCTGAACTCTTTGGTTTCTATTTTGTTCTTTTAATCAATTTTTATAAACACCATTGGAAGGTCAATTTTTTTTTTAATATTTTTTTTAAAATAGCACAGTTCAAAATAGGGGGAAGTGTTGCATGTTTGCATTTTTAAAGTGGTGTGCCAAGCCTTGCACTCAAGGAAATAAAAATAATCAAGATTTCTTAATCGATTTTGAGGGAAACTTTCCTTCCACCATAGATAGTTTTTATACCAGGACTGAAGCGTAGCCCTGTGCCAAAAATGAGGACCAAAAAAATGGTATTGTGTATGCTTCTCTAATACTGGTTTTGGGGGGGGGCAAGTCAGATGTGGTAGTGAAGCAGAAAGATTTTCCTTGTCGCTTTTAAACAAAATGAAGGAATTTGCTGTCAGTGGGACCGCGCTTTGAATGCTATACCACATAAGGAAGGCTTTGTAAGAATACCTTTAAATAAGTTATTATAAAATTTTACCTTTACATTCCACTGCTTTTATGATTTGTTAATTGTTTTAGTTGTTTTGTTGCTGTTTCCACTCCATACGTAGGTGTAACAGCTCTGGCACCCTGCAGCCGTTCTGCCCTGGGCCCTGAGGCGCAGACACTTCCAGAAGCCACCGTCTCACACAGGGACCGACGGGCACTGCTGCGGTACCTCCATCCCACAGCTCCCACGAGCACCATTAGCACGGCAGGTGCAGGACAGCCACCCCTTCTGTACCTGTCTGTGGGTAAATAGAGACTTCGGCGTTCAAAGCCAACATTAAATTCACACGTACAGATCTTAGCGAGTGGCTGTTGGACTTCCAGCTTCCCTCTACCTCTTCTCTGCTCTTTACTGCGCAACTCTTTGGGCCCATGAAGGCTTGGATCACCAACTGCAAACCAGGAGTTGCTTTGGAGCTGCTGGGAATTCACTCCTTCTGCTGATCACGTCTGCTGGGGATGGGTCTTCAAGAAAAATGTGGCTCATGTTCTCCCTTAATGTGTGCTGACCATGCACCCCCATGAGCTCAGGTGGCAATCGCCTGGAATTTGAGTTTCTCAATCAGGAAAGGTGGTTTTCAGGTGTCTTTGAATGGAGGCTTCTGTACCTTACTCTGCAACACTGGGAAAATAGGCTGGAGGTTTTGTTAATAAAAGAAGATGAAAGAAAAGTTGTTTCACTATTTTCCTTCTCCCGCTGTTCAAATACAAGAGAAAACAATCTTGAAAAAATAAGATTTCTCATGATGCTACTCGGTACTTCTTAGCATTCAGCAACTTGAAATATTTTTCTGTTATAAATTCACCTAAATAACGTCTAAGTATGGCATATTGTGTGGCATTAAATTATGTACTTAGTGTCTTGCCCATAGAAGTAGAAAGATGTCTTTCCTTTTCCAGCAGAATCTTCAAAGCTGGTACACGATAGCCAAATTCAGAATTTGTTGTTCTTTTATCACACGAGCAAGCATGGAAACAATTTTCAGTTGAGTGTGTTAGATGCATTTTCATACAATCTAGGAATAATAATCAAATTAAATGTCTGTTTTGTTCAATAGCTTTGTGTTCATGGTCAGTTTTTAGGTTGGTTTTTTTCATTTGAATTATTTGGAAATACAAAGTATCTTGAAAGACATATTAATGGGATTTTTCCACGTTGTTGAGTCACATTATTCCATGTCTGACTGCTTGAGAAACTTCAGTGTCTTATTAAATATTAAAATTGATTCCTAGTTATTTAAGACGTTGCTAATTCTTTGTATTAGTTATTTTTTGCACCAGTCTTTAAAGAAAAAAAGTGAAATGTTTTATACCAAGGAAGCGTGGTTTGACAGTGAGGGAACTGGATGTTGTTCTTTTGTAGTGAAAACTTACGCTTTAGGCCTTCCTAAAAGGCTCTATGAAAATAATGTTTTAAGTTTGGAGGTGATCGTGATTGTGCTTTGGCTGGTTTTTCACAGTATTGCTCATCATAAAAAATACTGACTTTTTTTTTTTTGCAGCACCTTTTTTCCTGTTACAGTGCTGTTTTCCATGGCTCATAATTTTACAGGCTTTGAGCTAGACCTACCAGTTCCAGTCCCTTGGGTTCATTGAGCTGTCACTGATGTTCCTGCTTGGTCAGGTCTGAACTTTCACTGCATTTTTGGTTTTCAGCTGGGTTTTAGTTTGGGCCATGAGGAGGGTGCCCCATGCTCTCCCTGCTGCCAAGGCCCTGTTTCTTTTTGGAGTTGAGAAGGCCCTGAGAGACATCAGCTTTTAAGCAAAAGTAAGGAGGAAATGGGGAGAACAGAATGAGGAGTAAGAGGAGGTGGCAAACAAGATTCAGTGAGAAATTTAGCTTGGGAACAGGTGGACAAAAATGAGACTGAGCGATGGTTTTAGGGCAGAAAGTGGCTTAGGAAATGCTGAGGGAACTGATAATGGGGTGGCATTTGAGGAGTGCTTAGAGATCCCACCCATGTTGCTGCTGAGCCAGATGAGAATCACAGAATGGTTTGGATTGGAAGGGACCTTTAAAGCTCATCCAGTTCAACCCCTGCCATGGGCAGGGACACCTCTCACCAGCCCAGGCTGCTCCACAGCCTCTGATGCTGTACCTCTCTTCCCATCCATTTATTCGTGGGATGCAGTTGAGAGAGATCAGAGAACTGATTTTTTTTCTTCCTTTGAACAGTAGCACATCCCCTGGGGAGAGGAGACGGAGCAGCCAAGGGCAGTCACCACTTAACCCCCCGCCAGCTGGGTTCCTTCAGCTGCCTGCTGCTGCACCGGCCCCTGAAAGACTAAAGTGAGAAGTAACACCTGCTTCCACCCCAGATCATTTAAAAGCATAGAGCTTTTAATAGTAGGTATTATTTTTACTAGTGCTGGTAGAGCTGGTGAAGCACTGCTCAGTCTGGGGTTACACTGCACACCTACTGCTGGTGAGACCTCAGGTGGACACAAGAACCAGGGGAAGAAGGCTAAGCATCACTGTGAGAAAAACCATGAAAGGGACCATAGAACAAACCACAGATTTAAAAAGAAAAGAATTAACCAGCCACACAAGCACCTACACTATTGAAATCATCCCTGTAAGACACAAATCGCATCAGTTTAACCCAATGGCTAGACTGGACCAGCTGCACAGGAGAAAGCTGGGAGAACAGGCACCAATCTCGCGGATGGGGAAAGAACCCAGTGTTGGAGATCAGGGCAAGAACCTTGCATGGCTGTTTAAGCAATGAGTTTAGCAAAGGCACATCTACTAGGTAAAAAAAAAAAATTAAAAAAAAATAAATTTGCAAATTCTTAAAAGGAAGCATATTTGTGTTAGTTCCTGCTCAGGTGGAAACAGGAGTTGTATTTCAGGAGCCTCAGTAACTGGAGCAGTTGATCCCCACTCAGTCTGTCCAGCTAAGTCCAACATAATTGTTGTGGTTTTTTTCCCTGAGGAAAGGAGAAAAGTTTACTTGTGAATGAAGCCGGGAACTGCAGGGGAGACCTTTCCCATCAGTCCATGTTAGGCCAGCAGGCAGCTGGGGTGGTTAGCACAAGTAGCCGCAACACAAAAATTGAGGTTTATTTCTCAGCAATTTTAGCTATACAGGAACAGTTTGACAATAGTTAATAATTTTCCCCATACACACACACACCTGTATCAACCCACAGAAAAAAGCTACCAGCCCGCATAGACTGGTTCTGTGTGCTCCGTCCCCCCGTAACTCGTGTGTTGTCCTGAGCCACCGGGTAGCAATAGAGACTTCAGTGATTTCCTGCTGTGGTCTTGCCTTCTTCTCAGAATTATTAGGAAGATGGCAAGGATTGCACCTGGAAGGCAAGGAATGAGAGTTATTTTCAGACAGGAAGGTAAAGTGTAAGGTTGTGTTTGCTCTAGGGCACGACTCAAATATTCCCATATTTCCCAACTCAAATATTCTCTGGTAAATTAAGCGTTGGGTTTTGTTCTCCTACATATTCTACACAAAAAAGGTTTGGCTAGCTGTAATACTAAATACTCAACGTTGACATTTCAACTTCACTCTAAAAGCAGTGGAGAATAACAGTGGGGTTTAATGAAATAATTCAGTAATTTACTTTCCTGCTCCCATTTACTCCCTGCTCTGTGGAACTGTTGTTTTCCATTGCTGATCCCACCGAAGGATCCTGGTGAGCACTGAGTTTGCTCTGTGCAGCAATTACTCCGAAGCACAAGAAGTAACTGACCTCGATTAACTTCGAGTCTAGACCGAGACCAGGACTGTCAGGAAAAATTACTTTTAGGCTGGGCATAGACACAGAAATAATTGGCAAATCTCAGGCACTGCGACGCGCTGTTGGTTTGTTTCCGGCAGAAGCAAAATCAGGGAAAAATTGATCTGAACAGAAGAGCACAAATCTGTCACTGCAATGCAATATGCCCAGACAAATCTATCCAAATTTAGGCTGCGTGAGCAGACAGGCTCATGGTACACAATTGGTCTGTCAGACCAGCCGTGAAATACCCACAGGTTCTGGGGGGCTGCTTCTTTCACCCCTCTCCTGAGCAAGCTCTGCTCTGAGCATCCCTGTCCTGTCACTCCTCAGGCCTGTGTACCAGAAAAGCTGCTTAATGGGCCACTGTCCCTCCATGGACAGGCTTTTCTCGCACTTCATTTTAATCTACTTTTTCTAATTAATGCTTGCTTCAGATGGCATCTGTTTTGGCAGATTTTTGGACCGCAGCCTGGCACAAGGGGCCAGTGGAGGAGCTTTCACGTGGCTCCAAGCCAGAGCTGGGTCTGCTCCCAGCGGGACGGTTCAGCCCTCTGGAGAGGAGCAGTCAACCAGGCTGCTACAGCTACCACCCTGTCTTCTTCTGCGTGTTCCACCTCTCCTCAGGTGCCGAGAGAGGAGTTTGATGAAAACAACAACTGCTGTCATTGGAGAAAACAAGCTCTTCCAGGTGGAAACAGGTACGAACATTGGCTTGCCCTAATGAGCTAATGGCAGCAGGTGGCACCTAGCATGAGGGGTAGCACTGGTTGTCGTTCATTCTGTTGGTTACAAGGTGCAGTACAGCATCAATACAACCAACACTGCACACGCTGACAGCTCCCTGTCCTGCTGGATGCTGCAGCAAGAGTCACAGGGCAGAATGCTCTTAGGAAACTTGAAGTCTCATACAAAAGGAAATTGTCCTTTTTCCTACTTTTGGGCAGCCAAGTAATTCCTGGTTTGGGAAGACAGAGCACTTTTGGCATAATCTGAAGGTGCCCAGCTGCAGAGGGCTCCTGGTTTTACCAGAGAGAGAAGATGGTCCCTTACCTGCTGAGAGGACGGCCAGGAGAATGACGGTGAGGGGCGTCAGCTGGCAGGAGGCCCCTGCCTTGTAGAAGAAGAGCTCCATGCAGTACGTGGGCTCGGTGCTGCCCGCAGGGCAGAAGGCATCGGGGGGACACTTCACCGGGCTCACATCTGGGCTCTGCCCAAGGGAAAAAGTGACTCACAAACAGGGAAGACCATGGAAGGTCACCAGGGTGAAAGGAGGTGACACTGCAGCATTAGAAAAACCAGAGGAAAAATAACCAAGAAATGAACCTGCCATCATTAAATTAATCCCGTCTGCCCCTGTGGTGTTACTCAGAGTAGCGTGTAGAGCAGAAGGTGTAATTACAGTGTGTCCATATATCAAACCCCTCATTAGTGGACAGCCTCTGATGGCCCAGTGAGACCAGGCAGCCCCAAGGGAGGCACAAAGCCAGACCCCTGGTGCTGTGATTTTAACCATCTCTCTCTATCAGGGTCTATGTTTAAGAAAAGGAAGCAGGCTCAGATAAAAATGGTGTGAATTAAAGTGTATTTGGCTCGTTGCAGGACAGCTGCATTTGTTAACCTGGGCAGTCAAAGCGGCTGATGGAGACTCACGGGGCAGTAGTGATTCTCTGGGCACAGGTCACAGCTCTCCTTGCCCCGCTGTAACTGGTACTCTCCTATCCCGCAGAGCTTGCATATGCTGTCACTGGGACCTTTGAACATACCTAAAAGAGCAAATAAACACAAAATAAAGATCTGGGACTAGACTCTGGGGCCTTTGCAATTGCATATGGATGATTCAGCTTTGGAAGCCACAGGGGGAAAGACCATTAAATCCTTCATGTGCGTGACAAAAGCTGAGCCTGCACTTTGGTGGCAAAGGAGCAGGAAAGAGAACAAACGGGGACAGAGAGACCGAAGGAGATCTGGGTTAGCCCTGCAAACAGAGTGAGTCTGAGTTGGAGTACGGTGAGAGAGGGGTTTAGTACTGAGCTCTGGCTTTAAAGCAGAGGGAAGGTTGGAGCTGAAGGCCAGTGGCGTTTCATGCTCCTCTAATTCTGGTTTCAAACACCTTTTCCACTTGTTTGAAATGTGCTGAGCTATGTTTAAAGCACGGCTCGGTTTCCTAAGCTTTGGAAGCGATGGGTCACAGAAGTCCCGGGTCTCAAAGTGGGAAATGCTTTTCTGCACATTCAGAACGCAACTACAAGAACTCCCTGGTGCTGTCTCTGGAGAGGACGCTCGCCATCGGTGGTATTGGGGGCAGCTGAAGTGCTCTGCCCTCCCACTGCGGTTTGATGTTATTTAAGACAGCGATGGAAGGAGCAGTCATTTCTTCACTTCCTCCAATTGACCGTGCCCCTGCCACCACTGCTGCCCAGCCTCAGGCCACCCCCATCCCCAGGGTCCCCAGAAACCACTCCTGGTGCTGGGGCCGTGCATCCCCCACCCTGGCTGCAGACGTTACCTGGCAGGCAGGGTGTGCACCCCTCCGATGCCTCCTGCAGAGCCTCCTGCCCCCCAGGACAAGGCAGACACACGGTGCAGCTGCTGGTGCTGGGGGAGAGAGGAGACAGCGCGGTAGGACAAGCACTGCCCAGAGCAGCCCAGCCCACCACGGGCAGCTCTCACAGATACGTTTGGGCTGGAAAACTAACGCTGCCAAGTCCACCACTAAACCATCTCCCTAAGCGCCATGTCTATACGGCTTTTAAATACCTCTAGGGATGGTGACTCCATCACTTCCCTGGGCAGCCTGTTCACTGCTTGATAACCCTTTTGGTGAATAAGTTTTTCCTAATATCCAGTCTAAACCTCCTCTGGAGCAACTTGAGGCCGTTTCCTCTCATCCTCTGTATGCATAAGCTGGATTCTCCATGTTCTACCCCCAGACCAAGATTTTCCCATTTTGTGGGCATTCACGATGTCTCTCTCCAGTGTGGCTTTCTCCCATCTCTCATTAGGGCTGGGCATTTCTGTCTCTCTTTAGTTGCTTCCTAGCATGAAACTTGTAGGAATTGGGTACCCCAGAAGTCGCTATTCCTTAGCAAACTCTACCACCTCATCCCCAGGTACCTCCACACCCAGCAGGGCCCTCTCATCGTATCCCCCCTCGCTCACCCGGGTCAGCACCGATGTCCCTACAGCTGAAATGGCACCGGGACTTGCCTTTGGCCACTACATTAAGCCACTGAGGTAGAAGACCCAAAGAAAACCACCTCTCCCCACCTGCCTGAGGGCCAGCAGCACAAGTCAACTCCTTACTTGCAAAATGATCCAGGCAGGCAAGGCAGACAGAAAACAGCATTTTGCTGGGAGCTAAAATACCCTGAAAAAGAGAAGAGTAAGGCTTCAGGATCCTTCCTCCACCATCACTGCCCCACAGCATTGTACGTTTGCTCATCTGATGAAGTCCCACACCGGTCACTGCCATGGGGCCACGTGGGGCCATTTGGGACAGAATTGGGGTGCCTGGCTCTGCCTTGCACCCTTCAAACCATCCCAGATACACAATGAGCAGCAGCGGCTGCAGCAGAGTGGGATGAAAACAAAAACCCACCTCCCTCTCCCTGCAAGGAAAAGGGAACTTCTTAAATTTATCGTTGCATGCTTCGAGGGCCACGTCCGCAGACTCCTCTGTGGCCCAACGCTGTGTTCAGATTTGCTGAGCAAAGGCAGCGGCACCGTGGCGCTGTCACCACTTTCAGACTTCTCTTCCTCCCAAACGCAGCAAGTGACAGCCAAGCCACAGGTACCCGCCAGCTTGGTGGGCACATTTCAAAAGAAGAGTTGTGCACGAGGAGCCCTTGTTTGTGCACAGAATGGCTGCTGCAGCACATCTGCTACTTGGGGTTTGCATAAGCAAAGGCCGGCCTGCTTTGAACACGTTACAGTGTGTGGGTGAGCTGTACCGGGCTCATTGCATCGGCCGGGTGCAAAGCAGCTCCATGAAAACCCAGCCTTTAGCATCTGGGTGCAAGGAGAGCATTACACTTAACATTCATAATGTAGTATGATTGCCTAACTGAAAACTAAGATGGTTTAGACTCATTTTTGCCATTAAAAATTGGGAAATACTTCATTTTCCTGCCACCCTCCCCCCCCTTTGCACTGTAACTGGGTTTCATAAACCTTTCCTGGCTTCCTGGAAAAGGCTTTCATTGCAGCGACAATATTAGCTTGTCAAACAAGGATGACTCGCAGATCTGCTCTTTTCTCTTTAATAAAAACGTCAATAACAGAATGGGAAAAGATTTGCTGTGCTATTTTCAGCCTGAACACAATAACCTATTTACTCTCAGCTGCTTTCAAGCTACCTGGTAATTGCATCTGGCCATGGGAAAAAGCATCGCATAGCCTGGTGGGACCGCGCCGGGGTTGAACACAAAGCAGAGCCTACCTCTCACACAGGCGCTGCAGGACGCGGCCCCGGTCTCATTGGCGTGGTGGCCGGGAGGGCAGGGGCGGCACACGGTGCTCCCGGGGGTGCTGCGAGAGATGGAGCAGGGTGAGCCCGGGTTTGGGGCACTTCAAGAGGGGAGGACAGAGCACGAGGCTTTGTTTCGCTAACAAGTCCAGAAACAGGGCAGTTATAGTGAAGGAGTTTGGACAGAAAAACAACTTGAACTTGCCTGAGTGTTAAAGGTCCAGAGAGAAAAAAAAACGTTTTCTGTATTATTACAGAATTTCTGTATTATTACACAACTACCGTGGACTTGGCAGTGCCATGTTTAATGCTGGACTCAACGATCTTAAAGGTCTTTTTCAACCGAAATGATTCTGTGATTAACACCAAAGACGTCCTCTGTGCCTGGGGGCCATGGGGTGCGTTTCTGAGTCTGAAATCTGGATCTTCAAAAATGCGTTGTAGCCAGGCTTAAAAACCTTGGTTGAAAGTCAGGCTTTTAAATCCACATTTGAAAACTGAACTGAATTGGAAAGGTGCTTGATGTCCAGCACCCATCAACAGTTTTGAAAGAAGCTGCTCCACTGTTGACAGTCGGGGCACTCAGGGGCTGAAAAAAGGAGCTGAAGCCCAGACAGTGATGTGTGAGAGTCCTGACCCTAAAAAACAGGGACTGTGGGAACGGGGCTGTCATGTGTTGGACCTCAGGGAGGAGGGGGAGGAAAAGAAGGAAGGGCAGAGAAAGAGGAAAGCTGTTGCATTCATCGCCAGCAGAGCCAAATCCCCAACAACAAGCATGTGGGTATGAGAACTTGTTAACAAACTCGGGGATGCTTTGGAGGAAAACAAGGACACGCTCTTTAATTCCTTCAGAAGCCCTGGGGCCGAGCGAGATTTATGGGGAAAAAAAAATGAAAATAATGTGGGAATACAGCAAACGTTTTGCTACGAACAAACCAAATCAGGGCCCATGCCAGCCAGAGCCACTCAAAGCTCAGGAGAGCCCGGATCCTCCAAATACACAAAAATGTTAAGCGATCCCATTGGAGCCCTGCAGGCCTGGGCAGCTGCCATGGAGATGGGCACACACACAGTGTGCCCGCATCCCCCTTCTTCTGGTCCCCCCCTCCAACATGTGTAAACCCAGCCACTCTTCACTGACCCTTCCTGCCCTGTCCCCAGTGTCCCCCTCCCAGCATCCCAATGGGAAGAGCTCATGTGGGGCCTGGGGATTGATCTCGAGGGACAAACCCCACCGGCTGCTTGCAGAAGACATCAATGGAAAACCCGATGGGAAACAGCGGGAGCAGCACATGTGTAACCCCACAGTCAGAGGATATTTGCACTGTGTAACCAGGACCAGGCAGCCTGGTGAAATGACAAGGCTGGGATGTGTGAGCTTTTCCACAAGAAAAAGCTCAGGATGCTGCTTTAGTTGCCAGCGACTTAAATGTAATGAGGTCCCTCAGAGGTGACAAAACAGAGATTCAGAAAGCAATTGAGCAAAGGACAGGGTTGAAGTCAGTTGGACAGAGGTATCCCAGAGGAGATGAACCCACGCTGCACTCCCAAGTGTCCCTCCACCACAAAAAAACATCTTCTCTCCTAATAATACATAAAAGACGAGGGCACAAGCTCCCCTGCACCGAGATTTCTGGTGAGAAGATTGGCAGCACTGAAGAGGTGCTCCCCTTTGCACTTCTACCTGTCCACAGGGACCTCATTTAAAGCACAGCCCAAAGGCAGCTGGGCCTTTCTCCAGGGCCTGAACTGGCTGTGGGTCAGCTCAACAGGCTCGGAGCTGTTTCAGCTTTGCTCCCTGTCTCAAAGCTCTGCAAGAAGCCAAGGAGCACACAGCCTCTCGCTGCTACCACCAAGTGTTTTACACCATGGGTGCGTGCTGGGGCTGCACACCCTGAGCTCCCCTTTCTCAAAGCAAAACCCTGTGATCCAACTGAGAAACCACCTTTGCTTAGCCCAAGGGAGGGGATTTTAGCGGCTGGGGAGGATTTTGAGGGGAACACCAATCACCCCAGCCCGGGGGCTCAGTCACTTACTTGGCGTATTGCCCCTGCGGACAGGGCAGACACGATGGTTGCCCACTTTCGGGCTGGTAGTGCCCCAGCGGGCAGGGGGTGCAGGCACCAGGGTCCGTGCATGAGCCCCCCCCACAGCACGAGCAGCTCAAGGTGCCTAAATCAGAACAGAAAGGTCAGGATCAGGACTGGGAGACTGGAGTTAAACCACTTCACTTGTCAGGACAGGTCGCTGCAATGAATGGAGCAGTGCTGGGATGAACCCCTCCAGCCAGACAGTCCTAGGAGGTAGAAAACTGTGATATTAATGCTAATGATGCTGCTGGGCATCATTATCACGCTGAAGAGCAGCCATAAGATGACTGAAGGTCTCAAGTCTATCAACGTGGATTTCTGGTGATTAGGATGTCCGCTTTCTCCTCTTTTAATTTGAGTGGCCAGGAGGGTTTTCCTCGTTTCCCCACCAACACACAAACAAACAAACCCCAAACCCCACACTCCTTTAGTCCTCTGATAATTTAGACTTGTGGGAAACAGAACCGCAGAGTAAAGCCCCAGAGCAGAGAACCTGCCTTGAGTGGCAGCAGCTTTAATTGGGGCATGGGTACCATGGCCTCCCCACCAGACACAAAGAGCTCCAGCCCTCTCTGCTCCACAAAACAACCCCAATCCCCACAGGGTGATGGTGTGGGGTTTGCTGTAGCTGCACACGTCAGATCTGCCACCACACTGCTCCTTAGTGCTGAAGCAACCGCGCTGGGCCAAGAGGAGAAGACAGCACAGACGAACGGCCTGCACACCAGGGTGATGGTAATGCCCTCCTGTCCTCTGCAGAGCCACCCTGCGGCATCAGGGCTGCTTATTCCTCTCTTTAGAAGTGCCCTGCACTGGGGGGAGTGAGGAAAATGTACATAGCTTGTATTTTTTTTTAATATGGGATTTTTTTCAGGATGTGGTGGTGGTGGTGTTAAAAAAAAACCAACCACATTACAACATAAATAACTCCTGAAGAAAGAAGGTAATATTCACTCCTGACCACAACAGAGGTTGACCAGGTGGTTTCTGAAGCCCAAGTGAAAAGGGTGTTTTTCAGCAGAGATTCAAACACTTGAGATGGATATTTGGAAGCTATCCTTACATTTGTCACTGCACCTCAAAACAACCGCCTCCTGCCAATAAATGAGGCTGCACTTGGGTTACACTTTGCACCCCCAACCCTGCTGCTTCTCCATCCTACTGCGGACACCTCAGGAAGACCAATGAACAGCACAGGGCCGAATTTCTACTTTCAGAAAAGTGCAACACATTAACTCCTGCTGCCTGTCCAAGCCTCCAACACGAGAACGTGTGCAGGTTTCACCTCCCTCAAAAAGTCACTTTTCCACCTAACAGAGAGCCAGGGGAGCACGGGCTCTTACCTTGGTTGGGAAAGGTCCCTGGGGAGCAGCGGGCGCAGGCTGTCACGTTGACGCTGCTGCAGTTGGAGGGCTTGGCGGTGCTGAGGAACGGGGCTGCTGATGGGACCCCAGGAGACACAGTCACTCCTGGAGGGGACGCCGGAGCGCTGGTGGATGTGGGCATCGGTGCTGTAGGTGCTCGAGAGGTGGCTGTGCTGCCCGGGGAGAGGACGGTCACAGCTGTGCTGGCAGGCAGGGTCTGGGCAGGGCTTTTAGTGCTGGGATCAGCAGACGGCGCTGCCGTGGACACCACGAGGTCTGCAGTGGTTGATGCCGCTGCAGAAGAGACCATTGCAGAGGCTGTGGGGGCTGCAGAGGCCACGGTGGTGGTGGCACTGGGAGGTGCTGGGGTTGATGCAATGGGGACCTGGGTGATGGTGGCACTGGGAGGGGCTGGGGTTGATGCAATGGGGACCTGGGTGATGGTGGCACTGGGAGGCGCTGGGGTTGATGCAATGGGGACCTGGGTGATGGTGGCACTGGGAGGCACCGGGGTTGATGCAATGGGGACCTGGGTGGTTGCACTTAGAGGCACCGGGGTTGATGCAATCAGAGCTTGGGTGGTGGTTGCCTGGCCTAAAGCAATGCCTAAGAGAAGAAAAAACATGATTAGTGGCCAAATTATTGTTCTCCCTTTAATGGAGACATCTCATTAGGTCTTTACCAACCACTTAACCCATAAATCCTCGCTCGATGTCCAGAAACTCCCTTCTGCCACAGTCCCCTACAGAGCAACACAGAAACAAGGAAGCCATCAACACTGACAGCATTCAAGCATCCCTGGCCCACGGGAGGCTCATCAAGGAAATAAATTAGCAGGTCCACGAGGCCACAATGATGGTGATGTCCAGGAGGTCTGACTCTCCTAGATACAAGGCTGTGAGAATTGCCTGAAATGCTTGATTTTGTCAGCAGTGGCTCCTCGAGACAGTTTACCCTGAGATCTCACAACAATCTGATTTAAGATGCTTGTCAAGCAGTTGTTATATCCCTTGCTGCTAAAGGGATCAGCAAAGAAAAGTCATGGGTTTGGGATTTTTTAAAAGCTGTTCTGGGGATACAGCCAGTAACCAGAAGGGAACCCGCAGGCTAAGGCTTGCTTTGATTCCCAAATCCCCCCCCATCAGAGCGGGGACAGCCGTAAGCTCCAGAGAAAGGAGCTATTACTGCGGCTGAAGTTGTTTTGCAGATACAGAGCGGACAGAATCTCTCTCTGCTGCAGAAAGCCACCTCTCCACCAACCACGGGGACATCTTCCAGTCTCTGGAGGAGACACCCATGAAACTACACATGAAAAGCAGCAAGTTGCTTTTGATTTAGCAAAGGACAGAAGGCAAAACCAAAGTGGTCGGCTCCTGTCACATCTGCATGGGTCAGAAACGCAGGGCAGGGGTTGACTCTGAAATAGCTGCAGCTTCTGAACACATCCAACTTCATACAGCATGAGACTGCGGCTGGTAACGTGGTGGTTACACCCTGCCAACCAACACACATCTGCTAAGCCACCACAGCAAGAGGGGTTGCAAGTGGCTATTGGCAGTGAAAATAAAAGGACTGTTTTAAAAACACTTCATATGGGTTTCACGGAGCCCAAAGAGAGCAGCTGACAGCGAGATGTGGTTGAAGGACATCAGCAGGACGAGAAGGGACCACACCACTGAGCGGTGACAGCACAAGTGCTGCAGACCACAGGTCCCACAAGCTTTTTCCCAAGCTTGGCTCTCCCCCAGCCTTTGATTTCTCTTAATTTGGACACCACCACGTGAGCAGGGCACCATGGGTACCAGTGCTCAGCATTGCCGTGGTATCAACACCACACAGACCTCATACATGGAGTTAAAATTTCTACAGGGAGATCAGGGCAGTGAATAAAGGAGTCCTTACAGAGCTGCGATCACATGGAGCCAGCCCGTTGGGAGCGCTCCCTCCTGCT
>NW_010177828.1:88438-91755 GCF_000695765.1 Mesitornis unicolor
CCCCGCTTTGTGCTCCACCGAGAGCCAGACCCATCTCTGCCACTGGTGAGTGAAGCACCCAGCCCGCTGGGCCAACACACATATTTTCTTGCTGTAACCCCCAAAACAGAGACGTTGAATTTAACAGGGACGGTTTTGTGGTGTATTTGTTTGCCCCAGGCCCAAATCCAAGTGACCTGGAGACACCAGCATTGGTCCTAGGCTGGGAAAGCAGCTCTGCAGCACCCACAGAGGACAGCAGCACCTCGGCCATGCCTCAGTCCGGATGGGGACACAGTTTCCCTCATGCAAAGGGCTGAGGTCAGTCAGCTTCACTTTCCTCACATCGGTCCCAGTTTTTATTAAACCCATCTCAAAGCAAACAACAGCAGCAAGTCAAGGCACCACCACGTTCTCCTGGGGAAAGTTTCAGAGGAATCCCTGGGACCAAAGTCTGACCTCCCGGAGCAGCCCGTCCCCAGCATCCGCTCAGCTCTGCCAGAGACACGTGCGGATTTAAACATCTCAGACTGCACACAGCTGCCTGAATTCTGGTGCTGAGCGGCTTTTTAAAAACTACTTTTTTCAGTTGAATATTGCCTCTTCATAAGCTTTCCTTGGTTACTTCTGGTGTTAAATGGTGGTACTGTTAAGATGGATTTTTTTTTTTAATTTAAAATATCTTTTCATAACATGTTCCTAAAACAGCCATTAAAGAGTTGTTCGCAAAACTTCGGGAGCCATCAGTAGCCTTCAGTAGCCAGTACTTTATACATTCATTTAAACTTCTGGAGGGAAAAAAAAAAGTGAGGCTGGAAAAATAGTTTTGGGCAATGAGTAAAAACGGGTGATGTTTTGTTTTACCAATTATATGACCATAGGTATGAAAAACCAATGCTCAACCCACCATAGCTACATCAGACCATTTTCCACCTGCACTTGCACTGCCCACACCAGGGAGTGGTGATTTTGCTTTCAAGAGACTTTTTTTTTTAGGAGCACCGTGAATCAATAAGAGCTGTGGACACCTCAAGGGTGGGTCTTTGTGGGACACCCCAGTACCACGTTTGACCCCAAGAGCCTTGGGGACGTCAGGGAAGGTGACAGAACTCAACTACAGGGCTCATCCATCCCGGTTCAAGGCTGGCAGCCCTGCAGGGTCACGAGGCACACGGACACCGATTGAGACCTCACAAAATGCCAACATTGGATGAACGCTCCTTTGGTTTTAGTTTTGGTTCCCTCTGTCTTGCTCAACTGCCCGGCCTGTTCTGCTGGGAAATCAGTCCTTTGAGCCAACCAAAACACAACCAAGCCGACAGCTTCGGACCCAGGGGAAGATAAAAATAATCTTTGGTGAGCTCAGCAGGTGAAGAATTGGCTTCTGAAATGGAGAGTTTCCCCAAATTGTTTGATTTCACAGGAGTGCCAGACTCCTGCTCGTACCTCATTACCTGCATCTCCAGGTCATTGCTGAGTGCTATTTCCCCTTTCCAAGGAACTCTGTAAAATGCAAACGGTACCAGCAGGGCTGATGGGTTTGTACTCCAAAATAGGAGGTGGCCACGGGCCCCCAGCAGCCTCTGACCTCCCTATCACTGGTGGGGGTCAATGAGAGGGGAGCAGGACAGCACCTCACCCCAAGGACCTTACAGCTGCACATGGCCAGAAACAGGAACACTACTAATTATAAGTATACAGATATAATTTTTAATAGCTAAGCAGCTCAAAACGAGGGAAAGAACAAGGACAGGAGCAGACAGAGGTACAATTACAAAAATATTCAGGTATTTTTATGTACGTTCTTTGTCTTATAAAGACTCAGTTACCAAAACACCCTGCGAAAGTGAACACGCTGCACATCCTGTTCCTTGGGCTTTGAGATACAGCCATGAAGAGGCCACTGCAAATCCCCGACATGTAGAGTAACAGAGCTCTATTTATCCACCTTTTTTATTCTTGTAAAAGCAAGCTGTCTTATTTACTATGCTGAGCCCCTGCCAGCACTGCACCTCTTCAGCACTTACTGCCTTCCCCCCGCTCTTGCCCTGCCCTTTTGCAGCACCCCAAGACGGTGAAGCCAAATGCTTTCCCAAGCTCATCATGGCTTTACCCACCTCTGGGCTCAGCTGGAGAAGAGAAAGGTCACTTTCAGAGGACTCACCTGTTAAACACGCCGTGGTCAGGCTCCAAAGCAGAGGAGAAGGCCAGGCACTCATTTTCCCCAGAGGAGTAACGCAGCTTGTCAAAAGGCAAAAGCAGCGGCCGATCTCTACACCCAACTGCTTATTCCCCGGTTTTGTGCCCAATGTCGTCACCTGACTCTGATCATGCGGCTCAGTCAAGTCAACCTCCCCCCAGCACTGGGAGTTTATGTTCGGAGACTGCAGCAGGTCTTAAGACGTCACTGGCCTTCTCAAAGAACAGTGCAAGTTAAATACAGAGTAGAAGGGCAAATCTAAGCCTCTTCTGATGGCACGCAGAAACACACACAAGCAGCATGCTGGAGGAAGCAATGGGCTCGTAGAGAGGAGAGGGCAGAGCCCTGCAGGAGCCCTGTGCCTGGCCGCTGGCCAACCCCCATGACCTCCTCAAGTGAAAGCATTTCATTTCTCAGACACCCAGGATTTCCTGCAAGGAGAAAAACAGGAAGAAAAACAACCCCAGAAGAGCCTGCAGTTTAAGAGCAGCTCCTGTTTTAACTTAGACCAAGCAAAATTCATCCTCTGGTGAGTGCAGAGTCCAAATGAGTGTCTAACCCTTGCCTTGTTGCCCCCAGGCTGTCAAACTTGATGCATGAGGTTGTTGTGACCAGGATCAAACTTACCGATCCTGATGATGACAATTTTGAGGTGAGGACATTAAGTTTAGCAAGGCACATCCCATTTTCCACACATTATCCAGTGGCGGTCCTGCTTGCTGCTCATGCCCTGAGGCCGGGTCCTGCTCCCTGTGCCCATGCTGTCCAAGGACACAGAGGTCCCCAGGGTCACCTTGCAGCCAGGCTTTGAAAGATTTCCCCCCCATTTTCCTCTGCCCCCACCAGTTAGTAACCAGCATCGCTGATCCTCCTCTTGTGTGTGTCACGTCTTCCCCAAAATTCAGGTAGCAGCTGGTTACTCATGCAGGATTGCGGATGCTCAACACAGAGTCCCCACAGCCATGTGCTTGATGATCAGCTCAGGCACTGTCACACGCTGCCCGTGATTTTTGCACTACAAAATCCTCCATAGGCCTCAACATGGTGAGCCAGCAGCTCCTACTGTCACATATAACCTTAACTGGAATTGCTCACTGCCAGCCCCTGCAGCTCTGCCCGAGCAGGAGGTGTGCTCTTT
>NW_010177828.1:91786-118742 GCF_000695765.1 Mesitornis unicolor
ACAAGCTCTCAGCGTGACGTTTCTCACCTTGACTTCACAGGTTTTACAGGTCTCCACACAAGATGTTTGATCTCTTTCTACCCCAGTCTATATAATAACACAGGGACCTGGTCCACCCAGCCCTGCGTGGGGTCATCCCTTCAGCAGCCCAGTCTGAGGACCTGCGGTGGTAGAAAAGCACTGAAGAAGCGGACACTGACTCTCACTGCTGTGACAACACATTCAGGTCTCAGCCTGACATATGGAAGAAAAAGGGAAATTGCATCTTAAACCCCTTTTGATGCCCTCAAAACCCCCTTCTTGGATGAGCTACCACAACCCAGCTGGGAGGTGAGGCAGGTTACTTTCCTCTCATTAACTTTAGGAACTGGGCAAGTTAGAAATACTCTTCTGACAGGAAAGGTCTGATGGCACTTCAGGGCAAACAGTTTAATTGTAAACTCCTGCCCTGGCTCGTCTCTGTTGAGATTAAATGCTTCTGCTAGTTGGTTCACCAAGAATAAAAACCAGTGTCATGGCTGATCAAAAGCAATGTCCCAGGCTGGCCCAGGGCTCTCTTCTTGTCAGTTCAGTTGCTCTTCCATGGGTGGTGAACCTTGTGTCCCCAAATAAACCAGAAACGGCCCTCTGCCCTGGGGGAGTCTCAAAACTTGGCTGGCTTGATCTGCTAAGGGCAGACTTGGATTTCTGAGCCACCCAGGCATTACAAAACGCGAGGGCCTCTGCAGGACTGTGCATCCGTTGGCTACAAGTCACCTGGGTGTTGGATATCCAAGTGACCTGTCTTTTCTCAAGGAGAGCTACTTATTTAATAAAACACCCTGAGCAAGGAGAGTCTTTTAAAGAGCAGCCCTCTTTGCAATATCAGGTGTGAGCTGCAAGTATGAGCAGCCACTGCCCCAGCTTTTATTAACTGGGATGCGATGGTAGGGTGCTGTGGGGGTAAAAAGACACCAAGTGAGATCCCAGGATGGTGTAAAGGAGAGGAATACATGAGATGAGAGTGGACAGATGTAGCCATCAGCCTGAAAATGGTAACGGTCGCTGGGTGAACCTCTAAGGTCAGACAGTCCCTATTAACTGCCAGCAGACGAGAGCAGAAAGGTGACTTTATTCTTGTGTCCTCAGGCTCTTCCCATGATGATCCACCACTCCACCATCACTGCTGGAGTCCTGGGCTTGAGGGACACCTTCCAGTGCTGAATGACTGGCATGCTGCAAGCTGAGCAAGCTACTGCAAGAATACCTTGCTCTCACAATGCTGGGGGAAATTGTGGTCCTTGGTGCACTGCATGGATCTACTTGAGGTGACCACTGCGATAGTCCTTCGGCAGTGCATTCCTCATTTGAGCTCGTACCTGGGCTGCACCTACTGCCTGGGAAAGAACATGAGATTCAGAGTGCAAGGTGACTGCTGACAGCTGCTTTTCTTGAAAAATAACTTTTCTTCAAGCAACGCAGCTTGCAGGTCACACCACAACCTGGCCACAGAGCGGTACCTACTGGGCAGTACCTCCTCCTTCTCCTCTTTCTCCTCTTCTGCAGAGGGAAAAAAGCACTGAAGCAGCTGAGGGAACTGAAGTTGTTTAGTTTGGAGAAAAGGAGGCTTAGAGGAGACCTTATTGTTTGCTACAACTACCTGAAAGGAGGGTGTAGAGCAAGGTGGTTGTTGGTCTCTTCCCAAGTAGCAAGTGATAGGACAAGAGGAAATGGCCTCAAGTTGCCTCAAGGGAGGCCTAGACTGGATATTAGGAAAAATTTCTTCACCAGATGGGCTGTCAAGCATTGAAAGAGGCTGCACAGGGAGGTGGTGGAGTCACCAACCCTGGAGGTATTTAAAAGACACGTAGATGTGACACAGTTTAGGGATACTGTTTAGTAGTGGACTTGGCAGTGTTAGGTTTCCGGTTGGACTCAATCTCAAAGGTCTTTTCCAACCTAACTGAGTCTATGATTCCATCCCTGACAATCTTGGGAAGCAGCTGAGAACCCTGAAGCTCCTTTCAGATGCAAGGTTCTTCCAGTCCCCGGTGTATAAAATGACCCTCAAAACCAGACAGGAGCTCAGAGCTTATGAACACAGTGAGCGATCAGCCAGCAGTCTGCAAGTCAGCACAGTAAATTCAGCTTCTCCCCTGCAGGCTCTTCAGTAGCCTGCCTGCAAAACCAAGCGGTGAACAGGTCTTCCCATCAAGGAGAGCTCTGCTACAGCAGGATGACCAGAATCCTCCACAGCTGTAGGTAGATTTTGAACTCAGAACCACCAGGAGTTTCCCCTGTATCAGGTAAGTTGTGCCATGCTGTGCTGCTCATGAACTGCACTGAGATCAGCTTTGTGCCCAAGAGGAGGGCCAAGACTCTTCTACACAGGTAAGGAAGAAAAGGCAAGCCAAGGCTGCCAGCCCTCCTGAAGGAACACAGACATTTCTGTGCTCTGAACATTAAAACCTGTACCTGACCAAGTGGCCACATGATGGCACCACAGCTTTGGGGAGCGAGGACACAACACTTCAGAGTCAAGAATAAAATCCTCTTAACCGAAAGGGTAGAGCTGCTCTTCTCGAACAGCACCAGCAGAAATCGTCAGTGTTGTGTTGATGGAATAATAATTTCTAAAAGGGAGCTGAAGGAATTTAAGCAATATAAAGAGTTACTTAATGTAAAGGAGTTATTACAGTCACTCTGAAACAAATAAAGTACTCTTTAAAAATGTGTTTCTTCTGGGCCTGGGTTTATAAGTAATAATACTAATAAAATGTGGAGCTAGCCAAAGGAAAGGTGTGGTACTGCAGCAGAGATCTGATGGCTTAATGCAACCAAAGGCATGATATGTGAACCGAGTCCAGAAGCTTTCTCCCAAGCAGTACAGAACATTTAATTCTTAATTAACTCCAATCAGTTAAAAAGAAGGTCTTAAAATGTGGAGCACTCCAGAATGGATGAGTGTGTCTTGGGGGCAGTCAGTGTTAGGGATGCAGGGCAAAGCCACCAAGTGCTCCAGGCAAAAAAGAAAACCGACACAAATTGTTCAGCTGCCTTAGAGCAGGACAGAAGCAAAGCGTGATTTAATGATATAAAGGTAAAAGGGAGTAAGTGTGGTTATCTGAAATGAAACTCCCTAGGATCAGTCACAGCTGAGCCACTAAGAGCATTGCCAAGTCAGGAAGGTCACTCATCAGCAACTGGAGACCTTCTATCACACTCTTGTAGTCCTGTGGGGATTTAAACCCCTGAACATCCAAACTGAAGACTGGGTTTTTGAGCAGCAGCTCCCAGGACATGCCCACAGCCTGCCTCCTTCATGAAAAACGAGCATGTAGAACAGGGTAGGGCCTTCCTACAGCGCTCCAGCTCTACTGGATTCAAACCATGATCCAGAACAAAGGACTCCGTAGAAGGGGAGATGCATTTGTCAACACAGCTCAAAATCTCAAGGTAAGGTGCCTTGCCTTTTCCTTCAAGGCATTACTCACATACGCACATTCATTCAGCTCTCAGCTATTAAAAACATTGTCCATTACCTGGACAGCTCAAGTGTGACAGACCACCAAGCACGCCTACAACTCCAACTGTTAGCTCCCCTGGGTTGCTGGGGGTCTGTAAAACAGCAAATCAAAGTTCTTCAGGGAGGGGCTTTCACAGGCACTGTCATCATGGAAGGCACAGGAAACAGAATCTGTTTGTAACTCACTGGGACAGCTTGTAATAGACATCATCAAGGCCTTTGCAGAAGAGAGACTGAAAAGTTTTCCAAAAGAGCCATGTTGTACCCAAAGAGGAGAAAGACATTTAAACTCCAGTGCACACTACCTGTGTGCCTTCTGCTGTCAGTGCCTGTGGCAACTGAGGCAGGGAGGGAGGAAGCGAGGTTTATCTTCCATTTAGGCACAACTTGGGTACCATCCAGCCAACAGCTCTGGAGTCAAAGCAGACTCACTGTTTCAGCACAGGCAAGATAAAATCATGAGAGCTTGTGTCTCCAACTCTCCTACATGAAGAGGCAACCAATAATAAAGTAATGTTTATTGAAAGATGAAGAGCAAAATGGACTTTGATGACACCAAATGATGATCAGACACACTAGAACCAAACTTACATGCTACTAAGAGTTTGACTCAATTATGTAGACAGACAGATTGTTTTTCAGTGTTTGTGGAATCTTGACCAGGAAGGAGTAAGTGTATTTTCACACCAAATGCTACTCAGGAACCATATACAGAGCCAGATGAAGAAATATCCCCAAGTTCCTCAGGAGAGGGTCTGGTACCATTCAGGAGTCTTGAAACACAGCAGGTTCTGAAAACAAAATTACCCCATCTACTTTAGAGCAACATTTTTTTGCTTCTTGCCTTGTTTCTCCTTTCCTGCTCTCAGGAGAGCCTGTACATGCACACCTGCACGCACACGGGTGGGGAGAAGTGCGAAGTCTTCAGAACTAAAACATCTCAAGGCATGAGGAATACAGGACAGCACCTGACAGCAGTTTGTCTGGGTCTTAAAGAGGTCAATGTTTGGTCAATCGTCAGTCACTAGAGTTAGGATTAGAGCAGCATCCTAAACATTTGAAAAACTCCTGTGCGCTTGTACCAGCTATGCCTGTCCAAAATGCCTAGTGACTCAGAGACCACTAAAAATAGATGGGTCTGATTCTGCATAGGCCATTCTCAAAGACAGGCAAACACCTGTTCCTATAAAGAGTATCGAAGAGTCACTCATTTGGACACCAGGAAATCTCTGACAGAGCAAATACCCTATGAAATAACAAACAAAATGTGCATCTCAGGCTATTCTGAAAGCTTTGTCCCAAGCATTTTAACTGAGCACTTGACCTGGAACAGAGTTCCCTTCCCAGCGACTTGATAAGGTCGATCCGACACAGGACAGAAAAACCTCAGACTATGTCTGGCATGGCATCAGCACAGGCAACTGAGCAGAGCCACGTCACATGGCTGTCCATTAGAAAACTGGGGTGAGGACAGCCACACACGTCCATGTAACTCAGCACTAAGAGAAGCCTTCACGTTTATCACACAATAAACTAGGCCACAGAAACTGTTTCTCTGAGCATGAAAGTTTCTGAAAAAAAAACCACAAAACCTACCCCTCAAACAAAACAAACAAAACCCAAAAAAAACCCCTAACACCAAAGCAAAAATCACCAAACACACCCACCTTCTGCAGCACTCTAAAATCAAGATAAGCCGTTGTTGTAATTCAGCTGAAGAAGGTGTTTAAACCCTGTTTTTTAATCACACACTCGTGTACAGAGTGGTCCATCCACAGAAGCTGTGAATGGCAATCCCTTCCTCCTGCCATCAGGTGCAGGCCGTGGCTCAAGCGCTGCAGCGTACGCACACCCACGCATTGTGGAGACATCACCCAAGGTTAATCTGCTTTCAACAAATCCACCCAGAAAGCAGGAGCAGGTGTTTAGGTAACACCTCCTACTCACAAATATCCTAACCAGCAAAATTAGCATATGTCAGCTTAGAAATGTCAGCTTTGAAACACATCTACAGAAGCAATGTGACAGAAAATCTAAAATGGATACACACTAGCACACAATTTGGCTGCTTGGTCTCGTGCTAGTGGCACTCACCACCAATTCAAGTGTTTGTACAATATGCAACTTATTATTAAAAAAGTATCAGTCCACTTCCTTAAAAAAATCTAAATTTTTATTATACATACTGTATTACACGGAAAATACGTACCCAAAGACAGAATATTTTGAATTTACAACTGTACAAAAAAAAACCAACAAAGAAACAATAGAAAACATATGGGCTATGCTATAGATGTAACATTTTACAAAATGACAGTTCTTGTTAAAGGCACCAGATTCCCAGAGGGCTCTGGCTTAACATTTTTTAGTCTTTTTTTCCAGTCAGATCTTACTATGCAAGTGTGATTCACTCAAACTGTATAATAACGTCAAAGTCTCAAGCTTCTTTCATCTAGACAAGCGGTCTGCACCTTTGACAACTTAGTGAAAGAAGTGACTGATTTCACATGGAGACATCAAGCAACTCCCAAAGGCTCCTCCCCATTGCATTCAGCATCCTATGATATTTAACTGAGATTAAATGGCAAAGCTACCAGAGAAAAACAACCCACAAAATACTGGCCCAATACTACAGTGTTAACCAGACTAAGCCTAGACTGTTTTGTATGGAGAGAACTACAGAGCACTAGAGCAGGAAAAAATGTTCTACCATCACAACTCTTGCTTCGCATCCTCCTTGGGCTCCCCTTCATTACACTCATTTCACTCTTGCTGGTCCTCATGAAACTTGTCAAAGAAAATGGAGCCTAAAGAAAGCCAGCACTTCGCTGCAGAGCAAATTAAGGAAGCATGGGTATGCATGTGTGTGTTCTTACTCACCTAGGAAGTTTGGACAGGACAAGGAAAACAAGCCATGTGCCTTGCTTCCACCTCCTGTATTCCACACTCCAAATCAAACAAGCTAATCCCTATCGTGCCCAGGCTTGCACTGACAGCTGCTTCTTTACAAGCAAGGGCAAGAGAAGCTGGGACATCCTGCTTTGCTGAGGTGTAGTAACACATTTCTGAAGTCTGGGCTTGCTATTTCCTAAAACTTGATGCTTGGATAAAGGGGAAGAGGAAAGGACACACAGAAAGCTTTAAGAAAACTCTGAACTACTTCCCTGGTCAATTTGTCAGTACATCTTCAAGTCCTTCTAGAGTCAGCAAGTGTTTTTGTTTGGTCTTACAGCACACACTGAGCATCACTGATGAGAATCCAGCTAACAGCCAAGTGACTGAATACTCAAGACAAGAAAAAAAAATAAAAAATGTTAAGGTCCAGGGCCAGATAATCTTCTGTATGCAACAACTCCACGATACCAGAATTTAAACGTTGATGTTGCACTTTCTGAATTGTCTGGCGTTACCCCTTTCAGGTCACTCTTTCGATGATTTCATTCTCTGAACTGAAGAGCTCCATGTGATTTTACTTCTCACTGTATCATTCTAACAACATTGCAAAAACTTCCCTTTCTTTAGGCATGTAAAAAACGCCAAACTTTCTAGATTCACAGATCAAGCTGAAGTAATGCTCTTGTGTTGAGGGTCACAAAGTCACTTTTTAAAATAAATTATTTTTGCAGTGTTAAATTGTCTCATCCTAATGAATTAACGGAATTAAAAATATACTATGCTTCCATTTTAAATTTCAATTCATTACGTATGACTGACTTTAAACGAACAGGCTTGGAAACCAACTTTGTTACGCAGCAAATACAAATAGGTAGCAGCATGGTTAAGCTTCCTATGCACTACTACACTCGAATGCACTGCAATTAGAAGGGCTTCTTGAAGAGGAGGACAACTGTCTCCATCCCAGCAGCACAGGTCTGACACGTAGACTTCTGCAGACTAAGAGAGTTTAGCAAGGGACCCCCATTAATCTGAAGTAAGCCAAAAGACCATCACACAGCAGCAGCTCCTGATCACTACTGAATCACAGAGTCTTGCATCAGCATTTTACAATGACAGTACATGGCCCTCAATTCAACCAATTTCCTAAAAGTTTTCTCAAAAAAATTTGTATTTGGTACTTGCAGCTTATCTAGCAAGCAGGAACAGTTAAGACAGAAGTATCATACATGTTTACAGAAAACTGGTCATCACAAGAAAACTTCAAAAATCTGAATGCAGACAAGAAAAGGAATGTCACTTTTCTTTAAACCCTTCTTTTAAAAAGATGAATACTTTCATATTCTATTGCTAGCCCTTACTGTGTAACATACTGTAACCATGAAAATGCATTCTACTGAACTCCTACAAACTAAAACCCACTAGTCATCCTCACTTGTCAGGCTGGTTTCTAGCTGTTAAAAGAAAAAAAAAAAATCACAATCAGAATCACAATCTTCATTGCTGCTGAAATGGGGTAATTACATGGAGGAGAGCCCCCAGTGTGACCATTATATATGTGAGCAACTTTCACACTAATACATGCACAACACTCCGTAATGGTAGCAGGTACCATCAAGTAACTTGCCCACTACAGGAGCTAGAACATTCTGTATATTTGCTTAAATAAAGTTAAGAAATCTATACTTTTGGTCACATCTTAAAACACTGCAGAATACAAGATTTCATTATTATTTATACTTGCTCTGTCCTGTTTGAAAAAACTAAAAATAAAACACAATAAAAATTCCCCAATACAAAAAGACTCTAATCAATCATCTAAACATCTTTGTTAATATATGTGTACTGAGGGGATTTGGTCTGCTTTCTTTTCTGAAGAAAAGAAAAAAGCCTGATTTTATCTTAAGAGTTCCACTTCAACATGAACATCTGGTCAACCCAAGGTACCTCCTAAGCACCAATCAACCACTGTGCTGCACATCTTTGTATTTCTTCCTTCTAAGCACCATTCTCAATCAAGCACAGCTCCACACAGAAGTACTGGCAGAAACTATACACTTAATTCAAGTCTCCTTCAGTTCATGAAACCAAAGGTGAACTACGTACATAAGCCCTCAATAAATGCAAGGTTATCTGTCCTATTAAAGCCAGATTATACCAGTGGTGTGAACACAGTCAAAGATAAAAATGTGCTCCTACTAGAAAAGAAGTATAAGGTACATTTCTATGCCAGTATAACTGTGGCCACATTAGTGATTATACCGATATAACTACACTGGTAAGAACCACAGCTACAGTCATTCACAACTTTGGATCAGGGCTTGGCAATCAAACACGTTCATTATGTTTGGTTGAGCAGTCATAACATCGCCTCAAGGCAACAAATCTTCCCAACCATCTATACTCAGACATGTGTATATCTCATTTCTAGGGCCATTTTTTAATTAAGCTGCAACTGGTCTCAAGATGTAACAGTTTCACTTCCTCCCAAGTTATGCTGCTCAAAGGGCTTGCTATGCAAGAGCCTTGGTAGACTTTACACAGCAAACAGCTATTGCTTCCAGGCAGTGATGAGCCACCATTACTTTCTGCATAATTCTGTTTTGTTTTCTTCAGAAATTTACCATACTCAGTTTCTCTCCATCTCAAATAATGCCAAATATAGATTAACTCATGCTGGGCACGGACACTGACAATATAGCGAGTTAGGGAAGCTGCTCAATCTCGTCCTATGACTCAAGCATAAATAAGCTAAACATACAGTGGGTATCATTAGACACCGGAAATCTACCACCTGCAATATTTAGTTATACTGCAGCTGAGTTACAAAATAATCAAGCACCGAACTATGACGCCTTAAATGTCCATTCTTACAATAGAACCCATGTTGCCAAAGAAAATATTTTTACAATAATGATCTGTGCCCTCGTTTAATGGTAAACCGTGAATGACTGTGCAGCAGTCTTTTCTTCAGTACTCAGAAGTAAGCTACTTTCATCTGTAATCTTGCATTCGTGATCTTCTATTTCAGCATCTAGAACTGTAGGAAAATAAAAACACACCAACAAGTTTCCCCCCCAAGATCACCTTTCCCTCTCCCAAGATTTAAAAAAAAAAAAAGTGAGTTTGACACCATCATCTTCTGTGTTCACTGAGCCCAGTTAGGTTGAAGAGCCACAACTTCTATTCTGGAGGGTAATAAATGTACACATGAATGCCATTCTGTACAGTTGACATACTTTATGAGCTGGTTGACTCTAAGCTTCATTTGGTCCAGTCTGCTGTTGCTTCATCTCTTAGGAAACATTAGTTATAGGTTTGTACTTCTTGAATCTGGTCCATTCACCAGTAGCATAGTTCATTTCAAAGACTGTATCAACCAACATAGTGGTGCTGCCAGTGCCATCTGCCTTTGGTAAATCTTCTGTATGCTCACTAAGTTTAATTTGGATGATGTCACCTTGCTCTTGGCAAGGGTTTTCTGTGAAAACAGAAACAGGAACAAATTCTGTTAATTTCAACATTGTATTAGAAAAAGTAAAGAGCACTTGATGGAGATTCTTATGCTAAAAAAAACCCACAAACCTAATAAACAAACCCCAAACTGAGCAAGTAACAGCCCTAATACATACAAAGATCTTACTCCCTACATACATCGCAGACTGAGTTTTAAGGATAACAAAACCAGACCCCAAAAGATGAACTCCCAGGCTAAAGTAACTGGAAGAATAACAAAAGGGGGAATAAAGCATGCTAGTGTCATTTCTGTCTGCCTTGAAAGCCATAAGAGAAGCAAATATTTAAATGGGAGTTGGTAAACTTGAACTACCAGAGTTACTTTATTTGGGATATATTTTCTAGTTAAAAAACTCAATTTGCAGCTGTTCTGGAAGCCCAAACAGCTTCACTGAAATCACTCATCCAAGACTCACCACGGCAGCTGAAGTATTAAATGTTACATTTCAAGGTAATGGAAGTGGCACTCAAGAATATCATAGCTGGCAGTTACTTACCCAGCCTTCTGGAGGTGCCGGCATTATTACTGAAATTCGTATCATTATATATTTACCTATATATGCATGTCTATATAACACACACACTTCCAAACTAATACTTGACCTTGCCCTACAAACAACTGTTCTTGTATTAAAGTACACCCTCCTACTGCACTATGAAGTGGCATCTAGTACTAACAGCACCATCATTAATGCAAGATACACAGAACTTTCTTAAACCCTAGGATCATCATAGTAAGTGTACTCTGGTCATCTTTAATGATGTATTGCATTAATACAAGTGCACGAGCCACATTTAGGCTCCAGCACTCCAGTGATAAGAGCCCTCAAATACCAAATTAGAAACCAGAGCTAGTGCAGATGACAGAGTTCACTTAAGGACTCTTAATCTCCTTCTCACCTTACATCTGATAGTCTTGTGGGTGAAACAGCCCTAGACTATCAAGGCCAATATATGACAGCTTATCCCCCTCTGATTCACAGCACCTGTGGTTACCTAAAGTCTGAGACAACAGTTGCTACATTTCTAATGCTAAGGAATTAGCAAAGAGGCTCTGTACTACCCAACCTGCACCTCAACTTGCCACAAAAGAACTTAGGTTCATTGGTCTTCTAGACAAACTACTAGGACCTAACCAGCCTGCTCACCATTCTAACTGGCTGGCTTGTTTCTCTTCAACCCCTAAGCCATGATATTTATTGCATGTGTTCAGTTATGATGTTGTGTTTAGCAGGTGTTCTGACAGACTAAACTTACTGGAAGTAGATCCTGAAGACCCATTTCTAGGTAGTTAGAACTAAAAGTCAGAACTATAATCCACAAAACTACATACAGTCCAGAGTAAAGCAGAGTCCAGTATATATACAGCAAAGAGCCTTGCACTCTCATAGGCATATTTAGAAATGCTAGGCTGTATTTCAGATTTGGATATTCAAAAGGTAAATTAGTCTCAATACATGCCTCTAGATCCTGCCATGAATCCAAGTATAAGAGCCTTCTCTGGCCTTGTAACTTTGTTTGCGGTCTTGAACATTTCCTGTGCAGCATACATTTGCTCCCTCTGCAACAGATAAAACAAGTATGAATTTCAGTGGAGAAAATACTGTCAACAGGTACCATATAAATATCCACAGACAAGCATAAAAGAGTATGGTAGGAGTTGGCAGACCTACAAAAAGTAACCAAAAAAGTGTCTTAATCTCAGGGCTTTTCATCTTAAATGCTTACACATAACACTTACAGCAGTGACAACGAAACTCTGAAACTGCAAAAAAAAACCTCCTCACCTCCCAGTAGTTACAGAAACATGTGCCAAGAGACTTAGTGTTTACATTATCAATTTTGTGTTCTTTATGACATTAGGAAGAGAAGAAAAAACCTAATGCCTCCTCTACAGTCCAATAAACCCAGGCTTGTAATAATTTCAGGGAATTTTCTTTTTCTTTAATAAATGAAGTAGAGGTACTGAAAAGAAAAAGTCACCCAGCTTTTTAAAATTCAGATCTTGCAAGCCAGGCTTACAGACGTGCTTAGCAAAGTCTTCAAATCAGCTGTATGTTGAATTAGTCACCTGCTTAACAACTTCAAGTATGTGCATAATATATACCAACATACCAGCAATAAGAAGCTCCAGGACATGCATAATTGCCTTTTAGTTTCCTCCTCACTCACAGGCTTTAAAAGATGTGTAATGGGGGAAGTCTTTTGCATTAGGATAATCTACTGGTATCTTTTCTCCTACCACAGCAGTGAGAGGATCCTTTTTAGCAGCTTATACTATGTGCAATTGGCTGGGCAACTGCTCTGCTGAAAATACACCTTTATCCCAAAATTCTTCGTAATGAGTAGACCAACATTATTTTCGATAACAAACAGCAGTAAATAAAGACAACTTACTGTGACATTAACACTGCACAATTAAAATCATTAGTATCAAGACAGCAATGCTAACAAAGCCACAAAACATTTTCATTATCTTTGGTTATAAAAAAAGCAGCCTCAATCACTCCATGATCCAAGGCCAAGAACTGCCAACATACTAAATGAAATCAATAATAAAAATTTGCATTTCCCAATCTACATCAAAAGCAGCAGTCAAAAAGAACCTGGTTTTACTTACTGTGAGAGAGAGGCTTTTTTTCGGTGGTGGCTGTTGCTGAGTTTGAGGAGCCACTTGTGGTGCCTGTGCCGCAGGGGAAATGGCAGGAGGTGTGGTAGGCGTGAGGGGTGAGGTAGGTGTAGCCGCAGGTGGATTAGAGTTACTATTGTACATGGGGGTTCTTTGTTTGAACTGTGCAGGGAGAGTTGTAGTAGCATTGGGAGCTGCAGGCTCTTCAGTCTGTCTGTTAGTCTGCAAGGCCTCTCGTGCAGAGCCAGCTGCAAAAACCAACCAGGATAATTAAATACATTATAATCCACAAACAGGGATTAGCATCACCAATGGCCTTTAAAGAAAAGCAAACACCCTGATTACTTCATTTTAGCACCATGATTCAATATGTTATCTAATACCTATATGAAAAATTGAAGAGCTAATGCTCTTTCCACTCAATTATCTTCAGCAATAGACAACTGAGTTACTAGCTGTCCAATATGGATTACATTATATTTAGCATGAAATTTTATGTTTAATGGATATCAGACTTATTACATTGAAACCACTTCACTTATTTTTAGCTTATTGCTATAAACAACTGTACTGTGACACTACCAGGATTACTGCTATACTGTTACATAGAAGCAAAAATCCTAAGAATATTTCATCAGTTTTTTACCTAATATAGCAGCAGCTTCCAAAGGAAGCGATAATTAAGTCTCAGCCAGTAATAAATACTGAAAATACACAAATACTTAAATGACAGAATTAAACGTAGTCTTCACAAATCACTCATTATTTAAATACTAACTACTACAAAGGTTAAAACCTCACAGTACTGGCAAGTCCTAACACTTATTTTCTGAAGCTGATCAATTCATCTGCACTTCAGGGAGTTACTATTCCAAACCTGGCTGCAGGTAGAGGTTACATATACACGATCACGTTACTGTTATTTCATAAGTTAACATCTGTCCAGCAAACAGTAACTACCCAGTACACACTCCAGCCAGTTACATTCTTTTGCAGCTCTTAGACATGGGCACAGCTACTTAAGCACCATTCAAGCATCTCATGAGGCTAAAGCCAACATATTCACACCACGTTAAAAGTAGACTAAAAGGCAGATTCACAACAGAGCTATGCTGATGCCTTTCAGATCAGGTTTTAGAGAACGAGAGGTCTACCACTCTCCATCTAGCCACAGACACAGGACTGGTTTTAACAATATGGCTATTATCCAGTAAGACATGGAACAGGACAGTAAACACTTGAGAGGACAAAGCTTTGCAGCAATTAGTAATCCCTTACAAATCTCTTCAGTTTTATTACCAGCTTCCTCTCATGTCAGAATGACTCACTTGCATAAAGCAACATATCAGATTATACAAGAGCAAATCTGTGGATCTTCTGTGTGCATCTTTTATCAAGGAACCAGTTTTATATTCCCTGACCATAAGAAAAGCTAGATATCCCATACTCCAGAAGGAAGAAATCAGTATGAAAAAATAGAGAACAAAGACAACAGAGAATTTTAAACTCTGCTTTTCCTGCTGCTGAATACAGTGCCAAGGCTCTGGAAAATAATACTAGCTGCTGACAACACTGATGCACTCTTGGCTGCGTTCCTTCTGGAGATGTCAATTTTCTGCCAGAGAAAGATTTGCATGGACCTTCCAAGAGATTCTGAACTGTTTCGGGGCCAAGTGATCACGTTTTGCATATGCACTCTCGGCTGCGTTCCTTCTGGAGATGTCAAGATTTTCTGCTAGAGAAAGATTTGCATGGACCTTCCAAGAGATTCTGAACTGTTTCGGGGCCAAGTGATCACGTTTTGCATATGCATTTTTCTATAATGACCAACATGCCACAGCTCATATACATAAAGACAAACACTGCAGTACCAAATCACAAGCAAGAATAAAAATAATGACTTAAACATTGGTGCTCTGTTAACTGCAAGGCCTGGTAATGCATTCCAGTCATACACATCTGTTAGTGCAAACTGATACATTCCTTTAGGACTTCACTTGCAGCAGAGAAGGAAAAGTAAAACCAAGTGTGTTAAAATAAAAGGAGTAGAAATAAAGGATTTGCATAAATGCTGTTTTTTACTGTAGATAATTCTCAAGAATTGACAACACATCACTTTTCAAAACAAAGGAGCTCAGCTATGATCTATCAGACTGTCATAAAAAGGTAAAAGGAAAATGGATGGCTAGATCCCAGCCTGTGTGAAAGCTAATATGTACTTGGCTCTAGAAAGCAAGTTTTGTAAGTGCATGCATATGGACGTATATATGAAGTATATACTCTAGACTTGTGTATTACTGGTCTCTCTTTAGGGATTAAAAAAACGCTAGATTTTCTATTAGAGTAAGGAAAACACCAAACAGCAAACTGCTATGCTTACTTGACTTGACTTAACAGTAATTTTAAAACTTAAAAACAAGCATTTTCTTTCTTTAGGTTAAATGACATGTCTGGTTACCCAAAGCCCAAAGGTTGGGTTCCTGCAATAGATATTTAGACTGCAAAGGTTAAGTTTCACTACAGTTGAGTGACAGTAGGTTTGTAAATAAAAACTAGACAGTAAAACTGTATAGAGTTGGAGCTATTAGGTCCCAAAACCAAAAAAAGCATCTTTCACCTGGCTGTGTTTCAGAGCTTGGGATATACGAGGAAGATGGCACCACACTGGGGGTTGCAGGTAAGTAACTTGTAGAAGGTAGTGCAGGCTCATTGTTCAATGAGCCAAGTTTCTGTAAAATGGAAACAGAGTTATAAACATACCGCATAAATTCATGTGCTGTTTCTGCATTTTAAATACCATTTCAACATTAGTTCTGCTACGATATTCCTTTTGAGAACTTAATTATGGACTCCTCTGTTAGGGCAAGTTTGCCCTCTCGACCTTAACTCCCTACATAAGCTTCAGACATTAGAAATACCCTATGAGAAAAAAAAGCAGCTTTTATTTCCCCTAATTCAGATTGATGTTCCTTCTGAATGCACAATATGAGCCAGGAAAAAGTACTGCTACAGAGAACGTACTTCTGCAAAGAGAATCAAGCTCCTGTTCCTTTGTCCCATTCCTCAGCTGGTAGGAATTATGAAGTTTGGGCAGATGGTACACTCTGAAGAGTTACACTACAGAAATGAGTGATCTTCTGTCTGAGCAATCATGGTATTCACTATTAGCAAGCAGAAACCTGTGCTCACCCATGGGCAAAAGGCCTACTGAGATATCAACCCAGAACGCAGAGGCCTCTGGGACATAAGCAAGCAGAAGACAAATAAAAGGACAAATAAAACCCTATTTCCACTGAAACAGGTGGTCAACACCAACATGATGGATGCCATCTAGGAACAAGCCAAAGAAAATGCCACATCTTATACTTAACTATAGATAATATTGCACACTCAGCATAAAGACAACAGTGTGGTGTCTCTATGAAGATCTCCACTTTAGTCCAATCCAGAGGATTGACAGAGGAAAGAAATTTTGGGGGAACAAGCCTATAGGACAAATCATTTAAGGTAGCCTTACTAGACAAAAGTAAGAAGGATATTCTGTAAAATGTGGAGCTTGTAAAAGCAAAAAGGAAAAAAAAGGATGATACTTCTGGACTGTTTTTCTGCAGTATGCTATGAGCTTCACTCCTGACACAGGCCTACCAATATCTGCAGACATGTTATTTTCAGCATGTGTTCAACGGATTGGTCCCATGGGTTATGGGATTAGCAATGTTGCATGTGATTGCCATTAAGCTCTAGAGATAAAAAATGCCTGGCTCACCAACCAATCCACAGGTCTTTTAAATAGAGCGCTCTCTAAAGGCAAGCATTGCATGTCAACACATGGGCTTTAAGAGGCAGAGGTTATCACAACCACTTTAAGTGTCATCTCTTGTTCCAAATTTAAGATTTAAGATGGATTTCTATCATCCCAAGAGGCTTGCAAACACTGGGTGCAGCAGCCTCAAATTATCTGTTAGTATCTGAAGAACCCAGCTGTCCAAATTAATTCCAGGCCAAGGCTTGCTAGAATAGAACAGACAGTTTCTAACTCAGGACTGGAGGAGGACCTAACATTCTTGTAAAAGCTGTGTCCTGACTGAGAAATCAAAGCCGCATCACAGTGTTTTTTCAATGCACCGTATGTGAAAGGATAGGAAAAAACCAAACCACCTCAACTGAACTACCTCCAGCAACAGGTTAGCTTTTTCAGTAGATCCTAAACAACTTTTGGATTTAACAAAAAAAAAAAAAAATCTGTTAGGAAAAAGACTGGTGACTTCTGAACTTTATGGGTTTTAAGAAGAACAAATTTATAAGCCATGGGTAATTTGGACAGAGATCAATTCCACTGTATTTCTCATCCTCTTTCAGTAGTAATGGGACTGGCTAAGCCTCATTACAGACAAGTTTGGAAACTTCAGAAAAAGCTGCTTTCTGGATTAAGCATAAATTCTCCAAGATTACAAGCTAAAAACTGAGAAAAGCAGTACACAATGGTACCAGCATGTAGGTTGTCTTCTCAAGCCAGAAGACAGAAGAGTTGTAAAGTTTTCTTTCTTACTTGGCTGTTTATATTCCGCTGTCCCGTCTCACCAGGACTCCTGTGGACACTATTCCACAGGATGCACAGGCACAGAGTGAAACCTGCAGGAAGTCCTGAAAACGTTTCTACATCTCTAGGGCCAGAGCACCTTCCTACACCTTTCATCTCAGACAGAAGACTACAGTCATCAGTTACAGAAATGCTGTACCCATCACAAACCTAAAATAGCAGCAAGAAAACAAACAGAAACTTTACCTTCATCCTGCTTTGAATTTTTTATCTAGTTTGGTGAAAATATAATGGAATTTTGAAATAATAATGTGAGTATGTTTACATTAAGAGGCATGTTTCAATAGGTTAGTTAAATATCATTACAGTGTTTACGTGTTTTAGAATAACATGGATCATGGTTTCCTCATATTTTTTTGTTCTGATTTTGTTTGGTTTTACCTGTGTAGACACAAGGCCAGCAGCATAATCTGGGGTAGCATTTTCTACTACTGTTTCTTCTTTGGCTTGTTTTTCCACAACTTCTGTATCTATTACATGAAACCAGAAGTCAGTTCAAAGAAATTTTCTGAAATACTGAATTAGATACACTTTTGTTTAAACAAAGGTAGAAAAATGTGTTTCCCAAAGAATGCTAAAACATGCTTAAAGAGGTATATGCTAAAAGGTTGGTCGATAAGGTAACCTTCATACACAATAGAGTTAAGTAGAGCACTGCACTGCCGCTTGAGTTAAGAGCAATATATCAGATATTATTCACTTGTTAAGATCTCTCAGCCAGAATTTTGGCGAGCATTGTACATTTTTTCAATATTACTTTCAATCAATTTCACGGCCATGCACCCAGCAGAAATAAGCGTACCAAAATATCTCAGAACAATTTCAGTACTGAAGCCACTCATACACTTGTGTGCTGCCCAGAGCACAACTGGCTGGTTCAATCCCTCCATGCAATGAGTCAAGTTATTACCTGGGCACATGGCAAAGTGACTAGAAGCATTGGGAAAAAAAGTGAAAGTTCTCCCTTTAAGCATTTTCAGTTTGGGTTTTTATTTCTTTTTTTAATCTCCTTTTTAAAAGTTTAGTTGAAGATAAGCTTTAACAAACAAAGAACAAAAATGGTACCACAAATCTAGATCCTATTTACAGGTATATTAACACTCTTCGTAAGTAGCATGCTATACCAACCTAATGTCTTTCTTCTTCTCTTTGCTTCACGGCCAGCTCCTACCATATCCAGCTCAGAGAAATCTAGAAGCTAAAAAGAAAGAACTTAATTTTTTCTTTAATAATGGTTATTAAGGGCAATATTTGGCTATCAACCACAAATTTAGTATGTTGATACTCGATTCAAAACAGCATCAGAAATTCACTTTAGATCAGGAAGGAGAACTGAGCAGGAAAGGAAGATACTACAAGAGAGCATAGTTACCTTCACTCCTCTTTCTTTGCGTAAAGGTGTTCTTGAAGGAGGAATAGGAGTTCTGTTCCCAGAAGGACTAAATGAACTAGGTGCTGAAGTACTCCTGAATGGAGCTTGTTTTGGTATTCCTTTGAGTGGTGCTTAGGGAAAATCAAAAAAGGCAATAATTATTATCTATGTTTAATTAGTTACAAAAAACAGTAATAAGGAGTTCTTCAGCTTCTCCCCCTTCTTAACACACACCCTCTGTCCTTTAACTTCAAATGTTTGTAACGTGGAGCTCTCTGTAATACATTAAGTGCTCCTCAAAGGTCAGATTAGGTTTTATCCTTCGAACAAGGAGTAAGAGCAAATTTCTAGGCTAATGCTTGCAACCCCACTCTACAAGAATTGATCAAACGGGTGCACTGCTACCAAAATATATGTATGTATTTCCTACATACATTGTTGCTTTCCTTACACTTAACAAAATCTGAACACAGAAAAAGTTATTAGGCAGGACTGTTCTGAATCCTATTATTGCAAAAGTTGCTTTTTGAACTTTAAGATCAAGTTACTTGGTAAAATTGTATTTAATCAAAGATTCTTAGCCAAGCTTTTGCAGCAGTAAGGGCTCAATCTACTGGTAAGATAAATTACTGCTTCACCCAGGGGTTTGAAATTCTGAGGCTGCTGTCAGCACAAGAAGGAGGATCCAACAGCTTGCAAACGAAAAACCTGCTGTCTCAATACTCAGTAGAAACTGCTACATATATAAGAAACCATATTCCCCCAACTTTACACGGTTACCCTTCTACCTCACACCTAATGTAAATATTGAAGACAGCATCCTTTCATCAATTGCTAAAAAAATTAGGGACACATACATGCCTTCTAAGCCTCCTGACAATCTAATCAAACCTTACAATTTGAAGATAAACACAGAATTTTAGATTTTTGTATCCCTCTATACATTGTGCTGAAAACATTTTGACCATAGGATAATCCTCGTGGACCAATGCAAGTAAGTTTTAGCAGAGTAAACCTCAGCTGATGCCATAACTCGTATTTCTAGAGAACACCTGGTTCTAAAGGCCAAGTCTAAAAAATAGCTTTATTAGTTCAATGGCTAAAAAGAACAAGAAAAACTGATGTTTAATTTCTATACCAGGAAATTTTTTAGTTCGAAGTACAACTATACTTCTCACATTTCCCACATGAACATACAGCTAAACTTTAGTGCTCAAAACCACATCTTAAATAGCATTGACACAAAGTACTTCATAGCTTCCAGCCACCACACCAAGCAGTCACTCAAATTTTACACCTCAGCATCATATTTGTGGTCAGAAGAGTTATAACTGTACAGGATTTAAAGTATTTAACTAATTTTGAACCTTCCTCTCACTCCTAGTCAAAAGCTTAATTGAAAAATTCAAGCAATTCAGGAACTTCAGCAAACAGCTGAGATCTATCAATGCAAAGCTGAAGAATGATTATACATCTTTGTCATATCAGTTAAATAGAAGCCACTGCACAGCTTTGGCTGCAGAGCACAATGTCCTCCCTTCTTTCTCCACGCAGAATTACACAAATACAAGATAGTTTCAGCCTTCATAGCATTTCAAACAGCACAGCAGATTACTGTGATCCACTCTGCTCCCTTTTGGAGTAACATGGCTTAGTCAGGAGTTATTCCTGGAGTGATGCAAATTAAATTCTTACCAAAGTCTACAGGCATGATCTAGCTGCATACTTTTTAGAAGCATGGCAGATACACTTGCCACTTAAAAAACCCCCACACTCTTGTTCTTTCTGACAAGAGATGTCAGAAACATTTATACAGCAGGAGAGAGGGAAGCAGAAAGTGAGAAATACTCTGCTTCAAAAAGAATTAAGTTCTTGTAAAAACTAGATTGTAGCTTTATTCTTCACCAAGGCTATTTTATCAGACTTTCTTTCCAAGAAGTGATGAAATTGAGCCATACTTGTTGTATCTATTTTTTTGACCAGTCCCCTGCCTTTGGCATGAAAAGGCACTCCTGCAGTCTTCTTGAGCTGTTGTGCAGTTTCTGTTGCTAAGAATAAAAAGAGCTTTAGTTATTACAGAATCTGTGCTGAAAAAATACAATACATTACTTCCTATATATTATTAGGAAACACATAAAAAATGGGAATAGCAACAAAGAATGAATAACGTTTTAATTAAAAAACAGGTCACTTATACAAGGCAAACACAGTATTTGGAAAAAAGGCAAAACTAATATGACTATGCAACTGACGAGATTGTCTACTCTGATTATTTTAGCTTAGACTATTTACTCAATAGAGATTCAAATAATTAAAGAAAGTTCTACATAATATCATAAATACAAGATCTGTAACTTTTTTAATCAGACCAACTACTCAAGTTACATGCAAGAAAGCAGCAAGCTGCTGCAATAGAACAGCAGGTACAGTAAACTATTTTAAGAGCACTTAGTTCAAGCGGCAACCAACACATATATGTATACATATGCTGCCTTTTGTTAGTGAAAACCCTCTTGGCTTTCACACCCTATATGGCCATACTGAGCAAAAGCAAGCATTAATTAGCAGCTCATGCTCCCCATTGAAAAAAAACATATGGCAAAATAAAACTAAGTTCTCATTTCAGTTTTGTTTCAGGAGCTTTAACCAAAACTACTCCTCATAAGTCTTCACAACTGAGTGTTACATATACCCATGAGAGAATGTATCTGTGCTTTAAAAAGCTAGAGCTTTTTCTATGCCTTGAAATCTAAACAGCATTTAAATCAAGATTATCATTTTAGCATAATGATGGCCAGAATGACTTGCACCTGCTCTTCCACACATACCAGTCTATCAAAGAAAAGAAAAAAAAAACAACCACCCAAAACCAGCAAGCAAAGCTTTTGGAAAATTTTAATGCATATCTCATACCCACACTGGAGAATAAGACTGAACAGAATTTTTCCTTTCACCATTAAATTTCTTACTCAATCTTATCAACTAGTTGTAATACTACTTACACTTCTGTAAGAGTTCAGCTCTGAGAGTGGCACTTTTAGGTTTCCTTTTCAGCTGGAAGTGTTTCACTGGGGGAGTAAGTGGCCCAGCTAGTGTTGTCAAGGCATTTTTGTTTAAGTATTGGCATTCCAACGGCAACATAGCTGAAGTTTCACATTCACTTACTGCATAAAGAGTTAACACAGTGCACATGGGTATTAGCACCTCTTTGACAGCTAATTGCAAAACATTTTACAACTAGATTGTACAGGTGTTTTAAAATTTTAGACTACTTGTTTAAACACCAAGGATAATTTAGTTCTAATTATTACACAGTATATAACCTGTTATTAGGAATTTTTTTTTACATTATCTTCCTAAGAGTTTCCATGTTAATTACACCTAGTCAAATTAAAGGAGTCTTAAATATGCTACTACTGTCAGAGAGTAAAAGAGTGATTTAATTCTCAGATTCTTTAAATATTACATTTAAAAAGGAAAGTACTAAACAGAAGTTCAAACCAGAAGTGCGAACAGACAAATGATCATTTGTAAGAAAACAAAATGCCTACACCTCCAAGTCATTTCATTATTGGTTTACTGTAATCCCAACTCCAAGATCGTGCCTACCCGTTGATGCCTGGGGGCTTTTTTCAGGCAATGTGCTAAATCAAACCCACTGAAGTAGGAGTAGGTTCTCATCACCATTTACTACAGTGTTTGAAGCAGCAACTGTGCAAGTGCTCAAGTCAATATTTTCAGCTGCTAGGCAATCCATAGCTAGTTGAACATCGGCAATATAACTCTTCTTATGATCAGTCTCCCTGCCAGCAGCTATCATTTGTTCTTCCAGCAGAGATGCACCCCACCTGCCCAATACAGCAGTGATGCTTCCACACACACGAGGCTGCCCACACAAGCACTGCAGAGACAAAGCCTTACTGTCGTCTTTAGTACTACAATGTACAAGACAGGGCAATATATGGAAAAGCTCAACTTACTAAGCTGCAGTCAGTCAGTTACTACCTATCAGTGCACACCCAACCTGTCTATGTTACTAATGAATCTGCACTAACTTGCATGTTGCCCTTCACAACACTCAGGGTAATACCTGACATGCAAGATCTGATGATGTGTGAGAAGATAATTTAAGAAGTTACCATTCCTCAAATATCACAGTTTCCAGTCATGCCAGGTCATGAACTGTGACAGTTAAAGAGACAAGACACACTGCTTGTCCTGATACCAATACTGTTAAGATGGCAAGACTGCCTGTGAAATGACAGGTTATTTCTGAAAAAAGGCATCATATTTCTGTAGCTTTCACCACCAGAAAAGGCTTACCTTTTTCTCTAAGCTCTCCTAAAATATCTTGAACATTGGGATTCTGTTCTTCAAGATCAAGGTTAAGGGAGCCAGTATCTGGAAAGGATTTTAAAATATCAGCTACCATTAAGACCCAGGGGTCTGAATCCAAGGTAGCGAGCTGGATAATTTCAGTCAGTGCCCCTTTCATCTAACAAAAAAAGAAAAAGAAAATCAGCCAATTTGAAACAGGTTATAGCTGGATTTTTTTTATTTTAAACAGACATCAGCATAAACATGCACAATGTTTTACTACTGGGGAAGGGAAGGGGGAGACTGCTTCATTACAGTTGTACATTAACTCTAGATCTAAGTAAAGAACAAACCAAGATTTTTTTTTAAATATTGATTTCAGTAAATCTAATCCAAATTTGTTCTGAGCTTTTAGCAGCTTGAAGCGAGGTTTAGCACGAAACATTTTTACTAAAACCAACAGGCCAGATTCTTACATTCCTGTCTCCTTTTGATCTACACTTATACTCCCCAGGTACCCACACCTTATATTTAGTGATAAGAATATACAACTAGAATACAATAAGTTATTTAGAAAAGGCATCTAAATGAACATATGCCCCTTTCTGGGCTACAGAATAACATAACAGACAGACTATATCTGCATCATACAAACACAAACTAAGTCCTCAAAATTGTACTTAAGCTTAGGCCAAAATAGTAAGTTTCTGTATTATTTGACAAAAACTAAGTATACCCAGTCCTCTAATATGTCACAAGCAACAAGGTTTTCCATCTACCCAAAGTTTCTATGGTCAGAAAAAAAATAAAAATTCTTTCTTTAAGCACCTATCTTGAAAAAGGTGATCTAAGGCATAAGATTTATTTTAAAAATTATTGCCACAGTAATTTTTTTTAAATTACTGATCAACAAGTCTGTTGGCACCACAAAATGACACAAAACATCAAGGTGACTACAGCCAGGGGTTTACGCAGTGAATTAATTAGTTGTTTTACTTCATTCACAAGTAAGCTTAAATCCCTCAAATAAAGATTGAATGTTTGCTTTCCTTAGTAAACTTTTACGTAAAGATTAGAAGTATTAGCTTCAAAGTACTAAGATGTCTGAGATGTACTGTCTGGCTATCAAGCCACAAAACATAGCAGAGTAAAACTACAAACTGTTTAGACATACTCTGTTTGGTATTAACACTTAAGTATTTACAAGCAAGTATAAGGAAATACTTCAATGTATACTTTTCACAACCCCTTGTGGCATATATTGCTTAGTCTCCATGTTTCTGAACACAAGGAGACAAGTAAGACATTCATCTTCACCTGCATGCTGCATTTCTTTCCCTTTATTGAGAACCAGCCTTTTCTTACATGAAAAGTTCCAAAAAATAAGCTTATTTCTTAAAAGTTGCATGAGTATAATAAGTTAAACTTCTGCTGTTTTTACCTCCCAAGCATTTTTAAACCTCAGTAGTCAGACAAACATATTGACATTTCTCAAGTCCTTTCACCCACACAGTGTTATTGCCTTCTCACTTCAGAAAGGTTTACAAGTGTAAATTTGGCCTTTACTCACTGCATGTTTTAATGCTCATATTAACATGCTCGTGAAACGAACCAGATCAGTTCACCTGACTGAAAACTAGCATCTCCCTATAGATTTAAGCTTTATCAGCCCCTTGGCATGGCAGACTGCAGTGATACAAACACTAGAACCAGGAAAAGAGAGGTGCAGAAAGAAGATACTACAACAGTTACCACCTTCAGCAGCACAGCTGATTTGCTTTGGATTAAACTGACCACATAATCATGACCATACACTGTTTCACATGTTGTCAAATTTAACCAACACTTAATCAATCAATTTCTAAGGTCCTAGTCTTTGTTGTCCTCCATTGCTCATTTCTTTCTTAATGAATATAAACCCACCTAGACTCCACAAGTAGTTGTCAATCTCTATTCTAATCCTGAACTGCTCATCACAAGTCACTTCTACAGTGGATAAGCAAAACAAAGTCCTTTATTCTCCTATCTATCCTATAGGAATTAGGGTACTGATTTACACAAATTGCTTGAAAAATTAAAAGATGCCATAAAAGCTTATGAAGCCATGGTTTATTTATGGCTCTTTTACAACCTTATATCTGGACACCACTAATGCAGTAGGTGTATAGAATGTAATCTCCTCCATCAAAGCAAACTCAGGCAATAGTTGGAGGAACAGTATCTCCTGTATCCTCTCAATTTACCCTTCATGTCTGCTCCAGAAAATTCCTATTTGCACCAAAAATTCACAAAGTTACATGCCTCTACCATATATGTTCCTATGGAGCTTGCCTGGGCACACTACATCCACACTGCTCCTAGGGCAGCTAAAGTTCAGGCAACCTACAAATGCCACAACACTGCTTCACACGACTTTGGTTCCTTCAAGAAAGGAGCCCAGAAACAACTCGTTTGCTTAGCACTGGGCAAATAACGTTATCACAAGGCCTCATGGCAGGGGTAACATGGTGAAAGAACAGTCACTGTCACACACAGGGAAGCAAAGCCGACTTTGCTAGCCAGAGACCTCGCCTGAACATGGGTTTGCATTTAACAAGCCAACATTTGAGTTTTGACTCAGGTTTGTCTTTAATTGGCAATTTGAATAGATGTTGCCAGTTTGCAGTTGAACTGGCAGCCAGGAAAAAAAATCATTTGTGGTTTGAGAATGCATGAAATGCAACTCAAAGCAACAGAGTTACTTGGTTTTACTGTTACTTTACAGAGCACAGCCATAACCCCAGACTCTCAATTGTTTAAGATTGCAACACTGGGTCAGTGAGTCGCATCAGCTCCAACCAGCACCTTGTTAAGCATGAATGTCAAGATCTGATGCAACATGTTTTGGCATTTCTCTCCTCTAAAACTTAAGGATCTTAAGTACTTTTCAGCCTGCTGGCACAAAAAAAAAGCATAGGGCATGACTAGAAACATTTAAGAAGAAAGGATCAGGCAGGAAGGAAAAGCTCTGGGAACAGACAAGAGATTAATAATGGCTGTGCAGAAAGAATACACAAACAGCACTGTGGGAAGGTGTAAATAAGAAAACGTTACTAGAAACATGCAAAGCGATAGCTTCAAGATGACTTCTTGCAAAGAATTCTCATTGATTTGTTTTATATCAGGCCTAAATTATTGTATGTGACTATGCCTTTAGACAACTGCATCAACAGTTGGTTAATAAACCAAATCAAGTTTTAATCTTTCAGAGGCTGTGGAGAAGGTGATAATTAATAGGTACCCATGTTACTTATTATAAAGTATTTTCATTAAGCTAAAAACACTGGATCGAAAATATAGTATTAATATTTATGTGGTACAAACCTAGAATGGATTAAATGCCACTTGTATGTTTTGTATTTTAATCATTAAAAAGTAGAAGTGGCCAGGAATATAATTAAAATATAACACATTACATCACAGAAAAATTAACAGCTCCCAACACAGGCCAGAAAGATGCACAGCAGCCTGCCTGTTCTGAGCAAAAAAGGGAAAGGCAAACGTCACACACCCTTTTATTCCTCTGCACTAGTACTCCTCAGCTCCCACTTGCATTAAGAGAGGGCTCCTGATTCTCATAAGCAAGCAAAAAGAAAGAGTCTTGACTTTCAATCTCTTGCAGATAGTGTAAAACACAGGCAGGCTGCTGCCAGGACAGGGATCTTACTCTCAAGATAATTCTGAGAGCACAGAACCAGACAGTCCTCATTCCAGACTTGGTTGTAACATCAGTCTAACCCTGAACAAATAAATGAAATGCTGGCACAAAAAGAAAACTTGCACTTGCCATTGTGAATCAGGTTAACAAGAACATAATATACAAAATAAACAGAAGTAACTGTTCTGCCAAATTCACAACTGAAACTCTGGTCAGCACTACACTGAGCTGTAGGAATCATTTCAAATAAGACAGATTACCTAGGAAAAAATTAGCAGATAAAAACCTGGGAGGCAGGGAGATTCAAGAGAAAGTGAGTTCTGCCCAGAGAATTACTGCAGGAAAGGATATTTTTTTATAACTGCCTACAAAACACACTTAAAATGAAAATGGGAGCCAATTATTCTTATTAGTCAGCAGGCACA
>NW_010177828.1:118773-121772 GCF_000695765.1 Mesitornis unicolor
CAAGCAGTAATGAGGTTCATAGCATGATAAAAAATTAGGTTTATTACCTTTCTCACAGGAGTATTATGAGGATTAAGTCACTTATATCTATACAATATTTGAGTGTTGAATGAAAATGTTATGAAAATTGAAGGATATTACATTTGAGAAAAAAATACTTAAGGACTGAGCTTTCAAGAGAGCTCATTGAAGATTCACTTGTCTAGACTGAAGCTTTCACAGAGATTTAGAAAGGACTAGCAGTCAATTAAATTCCTTCTAAACCAAACAGCACCACACTTTTCTTGATTCCCACATAACTTTTTACTCTGACATCTGCTTTCAAATCATTTCCATGTCATCCTGTGCCTCAGTGAAAATGCTATTATAGCAAAAACAGGAGGGGAAAGAAACCCGCAAGATTTTGAAGAGAAACTAAGTCCAATCTGTTATCTAAAGAGGGGAAATACCACCTAACATGTTGTGCAACAAGCTAGTAACATACCCTGCATCCACTATCGAGATTCCTAAAGCTCTACAAAGCTGATGCAATATATTTTCCATTAAGTTTCCAAATGCCAGCTCAGTGCTTCTCACACATGATCAATACAGACTGTGCACGTGGCATGGAAAACACACATACGACTCTCTAAAGAGACTACTGAAGTACTTTCACAGTTACATTTCATCATTTTCAGATACGGGAGTGATTTCCGGATGATAAATTTTTCATTCCAGGCAGCTACAGGTCTCCTATACTGGTGTATTTCTGCTAGCAGGAAGGTATGTTCACCACTCCACAATACACTGAGCAGAGAATACTGTACAGCACAGTGCACATATATACATGTGTTTGTGTTCACTGTATGTTCTGAGTATCATATGTAAGACACTCGATGCCAGTTATCTAAAGTCTTGACAGCAAGTTATGTAACAAACCCTCACAAATACAGTCCAATTTAGCAAACTCACTACAGGTGATGAATAACTGATAAGACAACACCCCTTTCTGTCAGCAGTTTGGTTACACCAGCTATTTTTACCATTTATAGAAGGAAGTCTATAACAATAATAGCAGACCTACTGGCAACATTAAGGGTTTCTGTCTCATGAGTTTTTAAGTTTTAGCAACTTTAAAGCCCTTTCTTTCAGCTAAAAAAAAAAAATTAAAAGCGTCATGTCCCTGAAATACTTAAAATGTTACAGGTACTTTGCAAAGGACTGAAAAGATACTAAATCTCTAGATCTTCGTCAAGTGTGCTCAGTTTACAATGAAAGGTTAAATTTATGATCGAATTCAGAAATTCTACCAAAGAAATAAAAATCCTATAATATTTTTAATTATAGGAGTAACAAGAGCTTTATATCTGGAACACAAATGACTTGCCCTTCTTTACATACACTTTATCTCCATGGCTAACAAAAACACAGATCAAGTAAAGCTGCTGACTACCATCTTCCTCAGAATCAGTTTAAAAAGTAATTTTACCCAGTGAACACTCTTGCAGCATCGCAACAAATTATTTCAGTTTGCTTGGCATGAGTGTTATTTTCAAAGGTCTCTAAGCTTTTTTTAAGCTCTTTTTGATCTAAAGACATCACTAATTTGCTTTTACTAAACACTGCAGTACTAGTTTTTTCCAAGATACTCAGATTTCCACACTACTTCAGAAGAATTTTGCATACTCAAGAGTTCACATGAGCATATGTTATGTTTATGCATAACTCCCCATCCCCCAACTGGGTCTTGGCCACTTTGTTTGTCCAAAACACAACTGCATTTGTCACCCACAAGGAAGACAAGCTTATGCACTGGAAAGGCACTAAATACAAATACCGTGTTTTAAAAACTACAATAAGCTAAAATTTAAAATTAGAACACGATTTTTTTTTAAATTACACCAGTAGCACAGTGAACAATCATACAGATGCATGTGGCAAGACAGACACTAATATACGCTAAACTATTGCTTAAATGTGATGCTTGTGCATTTTCAGCTTAGAAGCGCACAAAAGCTGAGCATACAGTAATCCATATTACACACCATCTCCCTATACCCTGCCTAGTACGCATACGTATTAAGCCTAAGCAGCAGCTGTGCCCTAGCCAAGAAAGAGCCTGATGCAAGCACAGCTGAGGATACTCTGCACAAGAAGGTGAGGCTTAACTACACACCACCCTCTGTGATGGTTACCAGGATCCAATAATACATATGATGGAAGTAAGAGAGGAATTCATCAAACCTGGCTGAAGGAACAAACATTTCCCAAACATTCTCCAGCTATTGCCCCAAATATCAGTAGCTGCCTCCTGCTAAGAACAAGCTAGATGAGCTATGGTCCAGGGCCAAACGAATAAGCTTTTCTAGATCTATGATGACTGCTTGCAGAGCCAGCTCAGACTTGAGCCAGCCAGCTTATTAGCCAGGGTAGGACAGCAAAGGAAAATACCAGCTGTTCCCAGAACAGTAAAGAGCAGCAAAAAAACCATGGCAATTTTCCTCAAGCAAGACTTTACTGCAAGAAGGTAAGGAACAGCACTGCTCAGTGCAGACCCCAGATCTTCCATTCCCAAAGTTTCAGCACTTGCTGCTGTCCTTCCTAAAGCTGAGATGTTCTACTCAGGACACCTACACAGCTGCCAGTGTTAAGGAAGAGGGAGTGAAGAGAGTCTAACAAACAGGACTGTTCCTAAGCGATCATGCCCGTCTGCCCTAATCCTACAACAAGCACTGCCTCAGAAAAGTCCTCATTCCCAAAGGCACCCAAACTGCATCAAAACAGCCCTAAAACTATGAGTCCGTGTGGAGATATAAGATGGGTTTCAGGTCAAAACTGCTTTAAAGTCTAGTGCCAACCAGAGATTCCCCAAAGAGCGGGAGAAGCAGCAGTAAAGCTTCCACTCCACTCACACCCTTATCACGGGGAATCTGAGCGCTTTTCCTCACACCGAGGACCGAGTCCTCCAAGCTGGGCCTCACCGGACCACTCTGCAAGCCGAGACCTTCTTCCTCCCCCTC
>NW_010177828.1:121870-122101 GCF_000695765.1 Mesitornis unicolor
CCGCCGCCGCTTGCTTCCCCCCCTCAGGGCTGCCCCGGGCAGCTGCCCACTCCAACCTCCCGCCGGGCGGGAAGGGGCACCGCGAGGCCGTGCGGGGAATCACCGCGCCCGGCCCCGGCGTCTCCCCTCCCCACAGCCTCCGTCTGAAAAGGGCGGGCGGTGGAGGTGGTGTTGCCGCTGCGCCCCCTTCTCCCCTCAAACCGGCCTCTCCCCCCCACACACCCCCCCCCC
>NW_010177828.1:122290-122510 GCF_000695765.1 Mesitornis unicolor
GTTTGTCCAGCCACAGGCCAGTGTCGCTCTCCCGCATCGACGCCATCTTGGGAGCGGGGCGAAAAAAGAGGGGATTCTCTACGGGCATTTTATGAAGACACCTAAAGGGAGGAAGGGAGGGGGCGAGGACCCCTGCGGGTCGCCGTCTTTTTCGTAAGCCAAAATGGCTGCGCTCTATGAGGTTGCGCTAGAGAAGGCGGAGATTCCGCCGTAACCTAAA
>NW_010177828.1:122791-166918 GCF_000695765.1 Mesitornis unicolor
GCCCCCCAGCCGGCGGCTCCCGCCTCCCCTTTCCGGCCTGGGAGCCGCCTCCCTGGCTCGGCGCGCCAAGCGGCTGTTGCTGAAGGCCGCGCTGCCAGCCCGCCCTTCCTCTCCGGGACTGGGCCGGCCCTTGGCCTCCCGGCACAGCGTTTGGCCGAGCCCCACGTCTCCTTTCTTCGCAGCCCCCATACCGCTGAAGGGGTGGGTAATTCGGCTCCTCAGTGACACCCGTTCAAGTACATCCACGCCCCTACCAGCACTCTTTTGATCTCCCTCTGGTCGGCCTGCATTAAAATAACAGCCTGTGTTCCCTATCCAATACTACGGCCCTTGGCCTCCCGGCACAGCGTTTGGCCGAGCCCCACGTCTCCTTTCTTCGCAGCCCCCATACCGCTGAAGGGGTGGGTAATTCGGCTCCTCAGTGACACCCGTTCAAGTACATCCACGCCCCTACCAGCACTCTTTTGATCTCCCTCTGGTCGGCCTGCATTAAAATAACAGCCTGTGTTCCCTATCCAATACTACAGAGAGCTTTAGTTAGAGCAAATAGCGCCTTAAAGCACGCCTGCCTTCGTGGCTGCCTCAGGTCTTGTGAGCCCTTGGCTTTCTTTTCGCCCAAACTAGCTAGCGCGATGCGGTGCTGCAAAGTGGCACCCCTGCCAGCCTCTCGCTAGTGCTACGAGCTGACACCAGTAGAGTTGTCCTTTTTTGGTCATTTTCCCCAGAGATTTTGGTGCTGGGTGCTTCAGAGATGTAGGATGTTACCTGCCTGTAACACTAGCACTCAGAAAGGGGAAAGTTGGTGCGCATACATTCATATTCCCTTGTGATTCAGCTCATTATTTAAGTATGAAAAATTAATCAATTGCTTAAATCCCAGAAGACTCAGCGTTTTTTGAATGTGGCATAAAGGGTTCATTTTAGTCTCTTTTTAGTTGAAATTAAAGTACAGGAGTTGTAGGAGTGCAAGCAAGGAAAGCTAGCAGTGTTGTTGCCTTCAAATGTGAGGAGAACAGTAACCACCTCCTTTTAAAGGGGGTTTGGAGGAAGTAAATCAGAGAGGATGCAATGGTTTTTGCAGCTTGTTGTCTTCAAGCAGTAGCGGACACAGAGAGCTAACCTGCATCTGTGAGATGGCACAAATGGTTTTTAAGCATCAGACCTGATAAATGCTTTACAACTCCGTAGTGCAGCGTGTGAGGTTGTGCAGCCTCGCTCTACCGGTTCACATGGACTGAAGGGTTACTTTGGTCTGGTAAAACTTTGTGCAGGATTAGGTACTGGCTTTCTCAGGCAGTGCCAAACTGCACACCGATGGGAGCTAAGGGAGTATAATTACATACTGTCTTTGTTCTTGTACTTTCCTCAAGGCGTCTATTTTTGGGCACTGTGAAGTGTTAGAGCACTGAGTTGTGTGGCCATCTAGTCTGAGCTACTGTACTTGCTTCTGTGTGCTTATCTGAAGTGTGACTTGAAAAGGGAGCCTGTTCTGTGATGCATGTCTGGAATAGAAGGTTTTGCATAGTCAATTTGGCTCCAGTCCTATCGCCTGCAAATTTGTCCCTATCCGCTGTTAACTGAATGGGCATGCAGACGCTGTGGAGATCAAGACAAAGTGCCAGCTCGCTGTAAGAGCATGCTTTTGTCCTGTCTAGTTACTAGTACCGTAACTTTCTGTTTGAATATAATAAAGCTTTATTTAATTTTTTTACCTACATTTTGTTTAGCTTGAGTTGTGATTTTCACAGTAATATGGTAAACATGAAAGTGCTCATTCCTCAGGGATTCCTGGAGCTGGAAAGGGTATATTTGATTTCTCCAAGAGTGCTTTATATCCCGCATGATGTTGCATTACAAAGTTGACTGTCCGTACGTGTTTTCTCCTCTAAGTTGCAAGTCCCTTTTCAAAGCTGGTGACGTTGAATACCAAACTGTTGAGAAGAGTTGGAGCATGCTACAAAGGTAGACACCCTAAATGCACTTGCCCAGTTATGACAGTATTCAAATAAAACACAGGCATACGCAAGGATTCATCTCTTTGAATCCACTTTATAATTGTTTTAAAAGAGATATGTCTTTATCTCACACCAAAATCTGTGCTCCAGGAATCTCCCAACCTGCAGTTTGTCTCGTTACCTGTTGAAAGGTAAATATGCTGAGGGGAAATAGTGCTGCACTACTGAGGACAGAGTGCTGTGTTCCCTGTCAGACTCAATAACTGTGGATACTCGGAAGAACGTTGCAGGGATGGAGCCTGGAGTTTTCCTGGCTCAGGGGAGGCAGCAGTGGGTCTCAGCTGGGCACCCAAGCTGGGGAGTGGGTACGCTGACAGGCAGAGAGTTCAGACTGGTGCTGGCACTGAGCTCTCAGTGACCAAGAAGCTGCTTTCACTGTGTTTTAGGAAGCAGTGAGGCACATGCCATAAACACAACATTAGCGCTAGCGGTGACACCAAGCTCCCACTGGCACCTCATCCTGCAATGGCAAGGGTGGCCAACTCTGAGCCAGCCAGGCTTTAGGCTGTGATTCATGCCATGAGGGCAGGAGCCAGCACGAGAAGGTAGGCAAAGCAGTAGATTGTGTATTACCATATAAGACACCCTCCTGCCCCCCAGCATTTCCATTAAGGTCGAATAACTGATCTTTTCTGCAGTTTTATTTTTGCTTTCATGTTTGTAACTGGAGTTCTAAACATTTCAGTGCATTCAGTGTTTCAGTATATTTCTAAAGTGCGATTTTCTAGGTTTTTGAAGCATAATAAGAGGACAAATTTTATCCTGTGGTATCAGGTTGACACATAAGTTGTCTGCGTGATTAAACCTTCAGAGCTGTAGGGGCACTAATGGAGTAACTGGCATTAGTAACAGGCTAATATCCTTCATGTTAACTGGCAACAGAGGTTGGTGAGTGGGCCCAAGGTGCACATAATTTTAAGAAAAATCCATTTCACTACCTTGACATATACAATTAAATTATCATTAAGTGGTAGTTAATTTTATAAGATGGTATTTACTGACAGTTTTAATATTTGTCAGTACAGTTTTATACTGATTCAGTCCCTAAAATTCTGCTTATTATGAGTTTATGCATTTTAATTTTGCGTGGCTGTATTGTTTTGAGTGGGAGCTTATTTGGCCCATCTTAAAACTTTGTGGAAGCAATGGGATCTGAGAGGAAACACTGTCTGAGAGTTTACCCTAACAAAACCGGATTATCTGACTTCCTCAAGCCAAATGGGAAGCTCTTGTGTCAGCTGCGGCACAGGCAGCTGTCGTGTCTGGCAGGGAAGCTCTCTTGCAATCGATATAACTGGCAGAAATAAAGATGAATAAAGATAAAAGCTATGCAAAGTGTTCTGGATGTATCTCTCATGGCATGGCATGATGAGCAGTAATTATTGCAGTGGTGCTCCATCTGGCTGCCTATGTCCAGGGTAATGCTTACATTGCCGTCATACCCACTTATGACTTCAGCCACGTGCTTCTGTGATTAATTTTTTCCCCAGATAAACTTCAAAATGCTGTAACGACTTCAGACCTAAGATGATAAAGGCCCATGAAGGGTGAGAGGTAGAACGTAAAAGTAATTTTCTTTCTATCTTGCTCTAGAGCAGTTTCATTTGACAAACTGCCACTCTTGGGCTCTGACGTTTAGTAGTGCCTAATGGGGCCTGAAAAGCGAAGGTTATCAGCAGCGATGAAACAATTTCCTTGAAGTCTCTGGGAAGCGGCATGCCTATGTGACAGGTCCCGTCCCTGAGGAAACACAGCATCTGTTTGGAAACTCCCCTTCTACTTCCCCCATCTCTGTGTGTCGCTCAGTGGCAGCTCATCGATGTGGGGTTACTGCATCCTCCTGAGGGTTACCCTGACTTCATTAGCAGCTTTGAAGGAGGTGCTGCCCTCCTAGCAAGCAGGGCATAGGGGTTATTAACAGGATTTCCACATTTTACTGGAGTCTTACGTGCTTCCCATGGTGACCTCAGAGGCCACCAAAAGGGTGTTTGTTCCTGGGGTGCTGGGCCTGGCTGAGGAGCATTCCTTCAGCTTTTTCTGGACATCTCTGCCTACAGCCGTTGCTGCTGCTTCTGCTGACATAGCAGCACTTGCCTTTGCCAGCTCTTACGCTGCCTTTCACTCTTCATTTAGTAAGTTTTTTTATGTCTTAACAAAAGGAGGTGTTTAAATAGTTATTTAAAGCTTAAAACTATGAATGTAGATCTCAATTACCTTCTCAATTACTTTTTAATAAACAAGAACACAATCCCTGTGAGCAGTACAAATATCATTAACCAGGCATAATAGTATGCAAAATTAAAAACCATTAGGGGTTTTAAAAAAGCACTAGGACCTAAAACACAAAGTGCCACACAGAAATAAACTTGTCCTTTCAAAGTCATATATTTGTGCATGTGTGGTGCCTCAAATCATTTCTGCTTATGATGATAGGGCCTAATGGTCGAAAGGCCTTGCTTTGTAGATAAGGGATTCAAGGGCATCATTCAGGGTCATCTGTTACTTGACATCCCATGGCATATGCTGTACAAAACATGGTATTGGTGTTTTGCTAGGAGCAGTAATGCATCTAGCAGCCATCACAATGAAATTGTGCTCCAGAATGAGGGGTATCAAAGGCCACATTGAGACAACGTTGTGATCTCTGACAAGAAAGTCACCAAGTTTTCAAGGAAAATTGCTTCTCTCTTCATTACCTTCAGGGACTTTGTTAACCAACAGCCATATGTTTCTCTCCCCTTTTCTCAATATCTCTTTATTAAGTTCCAGAAACTATTCTTTACCTTCTTTCATTTTTTTAATCAGTCTTTGTGCATGCAAAATTCAGGAATGTGGGACTGGATGAGACCTCCTAGATCACCACTTGCTGTCACGTGCAACATTATTACATTGGCCTTTTTATAAAACATGAAACTCCATTTTGCAACGAGCTTGGTTGTTTTACCTTGCTACTGAAGGCAGAAACCTATTCCAGAAACTCACTGCTCTGATGAGGACTGATTTCTAATTTCCAAGCTATTATGCCCATTTTTATGAAAAGATGCTCTTTTTTTTCTATGCATACTAGATAAATATTCAAAGTAGAACTTGTTCACTTCTGTGAAAATTTTGCTCCTAATTCCTCTGTTTTAACGACGGTGGGATTATGCCTTCCCTGCCACACCTCTCTCCATGGAGTCCAGGGTGCAGTTTGTTTATTTGCAGTGCGAGTGCACTGTTGGCTTAAATGGGATCCTGCTCAGCCTCACATCACCACCATCCCCTGGTCCTTTTCATGGGTTGATGCTCAGCCAGCTTCCTGCCTGTCCTGGTGCCACGGGTTATTCTGCTCTGTTGAGTTTGAGGTATCTGTTGGCCTAATCCTCAAATTTATTGACAACTCTTTGTATTGAATTCTGCCAGTCGTCGTGGCAGCCACTCCCTAATTTGGTGTCCATAAATTTGCTTGGAGTGCTTTTTGTGTCATCATCTGGGCCTCTGATCAAGGTGCTGAACATTGTGTTCTTTACGAGATACGTGGCAACCGTTCTTTTTTACCAGTTAAGCCTGGCAGTCCTACCCATTTTCAGACCATCTGACAGGTTGGTAGGCCAGCCCATACTTTCTCAAAAAAAGACCATTTTTCTGCCAAGTAGAAGAAAACTGAAAATTTGTACATTTTTTTGGTGCAGATCCCACACTTGGAGAAAATTTAAAAGCCCAGGAGGCAGAGAAAGGACACACGAAAATATCCAGACAGGAACTATGGTATCTAAGACTTACTATCAAGTTTTATTGTATTGTATGTACCTTATTCCTCTGTTTGAGAGACTCAACAGCCTGAGACAGCTGCAGGTTCTAGGTCTGATTTAGGAGATGTAGGAATCGGGGCCTAAAACTCTTTCCACATTTATAGGTCAATGGACAACCTGGATTTCACGGTCTGTCTCTGCTTGCTCTGGATCCCGGTCTGTATCAACGTTGGTAGTGACTTGTACAAAATGTACTTGAATTTACAAGTGCATAACTCCCCCAGACAACATTTCCAGCTTTTAATGATGGCTGCTGACCCAGTGAGCTTTCCAGAGTTGTGGCTGATTTATTTCTTACTCATATAATTAAAAGAGAGATTCCTTATGGCAGTATTTGCTTACGTATCAATTGTTCCCTTCATTTGTTAATATTTGCTGCTGCATTTTTGCAGCTCGTTGGGCAGAATGCCAGCAGGACGGCATGTTCTCCTTTTCTGAGGACAACAAAATCAGGAGCTGAGTACCAGGCTACACCGACGCTGGAGGCTTGGATGTGCAGACACAGGTCTGCTGGTACTGCAGCGTGTCAGAAGCTGGAGCACCAGCGGTTCAGGCTGTAGAGGCAATCGGTAAGTGGACAAAGGACAGTCTGGGTAGCCAGCAAAATCATGGGGTTTTATTAGTGGAACCACTTACGATGGCTTCAGGATAGTGTTTCAGTAAGATGTGCTTGGGCATGTTGGGGGCATTGTTTGAGTAATACTTTTTCCAAAGAAGTTCTAATAGTAGTGTGTCTAAAGCCAGAGAATTTACACACACACACACACACACACACACACACAAATATTTTGATGCAAATTATTAATCATAAATATTATACAAATTCACCCACAATAAATTTCAAATGCATACATACTTTCCAGCTTGTCTGATTAAACAGTAAATGTCAGTTAGTGCCCAGCAATGAAGATCTCTAGCGTTAGTTCGGATACTGCTTTGGAAGAAAGTACAGAGACCTCCAGAGAGCATGACAAGATATGCATAACTGAAGAGTCTGGCTGAAATCAAATGCCTCCCACAGTTCAAGGGTACTGTAAACTTGAACTATAGTCACTTAAAGATAAAATTAACCAAAAGCTTTTTAATTTTTTTCATGCCACTGAATTTTCTGTACCCATTTTTGTGTTTTTACAATGACTCTAAAGTTTTTTATTTTTGTTCTCGTTATTGCTATGAGAAAAATCCAAATAAGGAGGAGAAAATTACTAGCTCTGCGCAGTTTTAGAGCTGTGTAGAGAACAGTGAGATTCCAACTGAACTCCAGAAGAAATTTTTTTACCATGAGATAATCAGACGTTGGAACAATCCCCCAGGGGAAGTGGTAAATTCCTCCACACTGGTCAGTTTTAAAGAGTCAGCTCAACAGGGTGCTGACTCATCTCATTTGAACTATACTTTTACCTTGAGAGGTTGGACTGGATGATACCTGTGGTCCCTTCCAGCTTGGTATTCTATGATTCTGTGATTGTAATCCTTTCCAGTTATAAGTTCTCTTAGGCTTTATTGGTGAAGGAAGGGTTCCAAATAGATGGGTTTTATTTTGTAATTTCATATGTCCGTTTGTTTGTTAATATTTATCAACCATATTAAAATGTTTATTGTGAATGCTCTATTTTTAAGGTAATACTTTTGTAAACTATAAGACAGGTTAGGGTTGCAGGAAGATATCATTACAGTATCAGATAGAACTGGAAAAATAAACAAGCTTTCAGGCTTACAGTCCTTTTATTTGGTCTGATTTCATCTAATAAAACATATTACCTCTCCTTACAAACTTTCAGCATGGTTTTTCTCAGCATGGCTGGATTTCCTCAGGACTGTAACAGTAACCTACAAGGTTGCAGTTCTTGCAGGAAAACTTACAGTATTTAGTATCTGGTTGTTTGTGAATTATTGAGACATTGCTACTCTGTACAAACTGATATTGCATGTCCATTATAGACCCAGTGAATCAACTTTTTAAACAATTCTACTTCTCCATGGATTTTGGATTATTACAGAATCACAGAATCACAGAATCACAGAACGTTAGGGATTGGAAGGGACCTCGGAAGATCATCCAGTCCAATCCCCCTGCCGGAGCAGGAACGCCTAGATGAGGTTGCACAGGAAGGCGTCCAGGCGGGTTTTGAATGTCTCCAGAGAAGGAGACTCCACAACCTCTCTGGGCAGCCTGTTCCAGTGCTCTGTCACCCTCACTGAGAAGAAGTTTCTTACCATTTGTTTCACTCTGATGTGCTGAGAATTTTCTTGCTTAAAAAAAAATATTATTTTAACTTTAGCAAGATCTTTGTTGTATTCTAGTAACTGAGGTGATGTCCTTATGGACACATCTACAGGATGCTTCAGAAGGCATACATCTGGTTTACATGTACTATTTGTATCTGTTGGTATGGTTCTAATTGCCGTTGGATTTTACTGACTCAGTCCCTGATAAAATGGATTCTCAGAGTTTTATGAGATTTGTACACGTGTTACCCTGTTTAACAAAGAGACACCTAAGGACTAGCACAGATGAAATTCTTTGCTCAGGGCCAGGTAAGAAGAGGCAGGTCTTCAACTCAGCTCTCCAGCATCTGATCACTGATTTTTATTCTACATCTTTCCTCTTCTGAAATTTAACTGGGCTAGACCAAGGAGGAGAAAGCTGGAGTTAAAAATAATGTTCTCTTCCCAATTTTCAGTTGTATTAATGACGGGAATGTTTAAACCCATCTTAATCTGTTAATCCCTTTTTTGCTGTTGGGTGATGTAAATTAGCTTGAAGGGAGATGTTTTGAAACGGATTGTATTGACACTTACGTAGAAGGGTTTTTGATCCACAGCTCTCAAAGCCCTTTTCAAAGGCAACATTATGGACTCAGGTTTTCAAACTGACAGAGGAGGGGAGTGAGAAGGGCAAAAGAGGGAAGAGAAAAACAAGGAGGAAATTTTAAAAACTCAGTAATTACAAAAAATATTTTTAATTCCCGGAAATTTTTTGGAAAAAGTTAATGATAACAATATCACATTATTTCTTAAAATCTCTTCAAATCCTGCTTTTTTAGATCAATAGGAGACCACCACTGAGTTTAATGGCAAGAAGGTCAGGCAAAATAGGAAGACACTGAACACAGAGCAGTCTGACCACCAGGTGTAATTGACTCACAGGTACTCTGCTGTTTCCTAAGGTAATGATGAGCGTGTAATTTACTGTGACTAGGTGGAATAGATTGCACACTGACATGCAGAAAGTCTGGTAGTGCAATTGTATCTTAATTGCATATCAAGTGACACAGAACAAGGAAAGTAACCACCACGTAAGTAGGTGCCCAGCTTCTTTGCAGACTGTCAAATGCAGAGCTGTCAGATACCTTGTGAAGATCTCCAATTAATCCTAGCACTTTAAATGCGAGCCTTGAAACTGAAATAGCAGTATCACAGTCCTAACCCAAAGGTTACACAGAACCTTTTCACAGTAATTGGGGGAATAACATGGTAAAATGATGACGCTGGTGGGGCACGGATAAACCAGTTCTCTGCACATTTGACAACATGGCAGGAAAATGCAGAACAGGAAATGAGCAGGCAAAGGGAAAGCTGATTCCAGCCAAGCATGAGGTGGTGATGAACATGAAAACAATGGTGGATTTAAGGTTTTTTTTTGTTTTACTGTCATTTGCTATTTGTTTTTTCACTGTTAAAATGTTCACAGATGAAACGCTAAAGGTCCTGATGATTCACATACAAACCTGTACAAAACTGATTCCAGAACCAGCTTTTCAGAAGAGCTTGCAGGAATCCAGGGAGGGAGCTCAGAGAAGAACTGTTCAGTCACGTGTGCGGAGATGATGGGATTGTTGCATCTTTGAATAAATTCAGTTAAAGGTCTTTGAAAAACATATTTCTGGCAGCTATGTGAGATAGGAGGACAGATGAAGGTGGGCATAGAGAGAGATCTTCTGTCCAAAACCATAAACATGAAAATCCTTAGTGTTCTAGTACCTGATTTACAAGTCTGATCCTATCCTCTTGGTTGATGTATTGGGATTGTGTTTTACCTCCTACAGCTTTAATTTAAGAGACAGAATCAGTTACTGACAGCCCAAACGACCCACATCCTAATAAATACAGAGAAGGAGCTGTAAGACCAACCCACTGCAGTGTCAGTGAGCCAGGGCCAAGCGTGTCAACTTCACACACTGAAGCACAGGACACAGATGCTCAGATATGTTAGCTACAGGCACCACTTCATCATTGTAGTGTTCCAAAGCGAATTGTTAGCTAAAATAGCAAAATACTTTATATTAATTTACACTTTTCCTATCTCTTTAAATGTCTCTCATGTTATTAAGTCTGTTTATCTACAGAGTTGCACTGCCTCATTACTGTTTGACAGTGGCTTAGTTCAACTAGTTCAAAAGTCTGTGGACCCTTTTACAGTTCTAATATTACGATAAAGCTTGCTCTGATAAATGTATAGGTTTAAACTAATCCACAATAATCAGGGTTAAAGTCTCAGAAATGTCAGTCTTAATGCACATTTAATCTACGTCTCTTCCTTTTATAGTTCTTAATGCTTTATTTTACATAATGTATCTTTAAATTCCCCACAAAAATCTTATGAAAGCTTTTAAGGCTGCAGAATCAAGCATTCTGAAGTTAGAAAAAGCCAGAATTCATGTTGATTGCAGAACTTTGATTTGCCTCCGCTTGTGTTTGATTGCAAGGTGGTCATTAATGGCATAAGCCCATTCAGTGGGCCCCCTAAGCACTGCAAGGATGGCAGTCACTTAATGAGCAACTATTCCATATTTTGTTCTCTCTTTGGTGCTTGGTGTGGGACTCCATGCCTTACTACTCACTGTTCAAATCCTGCTCTGAAGACAGAGTTAGTGATTTTGTTATGGAATTTTCTGGTGCTATACAGCAGTGTAGGAGCAGGGAGTTTCACAAACAGAATTCAATGTATTTTGATAACATCCTCATAAAGTATGGAGAAGCTACCATTACAGCTAATTACATTACATTGCAGCTGCATTTTTAGCCATAAAAGTACAAGGTTAGAATTTAGACTTTCAGCAAAACCCTGCACCCAGTTCATGGCCACTCATGAAAAATGAGATTTTAAGTGGCTAATTTAGTAGTCTGTGTGAAAGACAAAAATAGAATCCAGCCCTTCTGAACAGCATACAAACGCCTCAGCCAGCAACCACTTTTTAAATTCCTGCAGTCATTGTAGTCACTTTCTGCAACAAAAGAGTGAGGATCTTCTGGACGAGATCTGCTTCATTACACAATCCTGACTCATCTCCATACCATGGTCCATTCTGTGCGCTGAGTAGCTATATACAGCTCTATACCAGCAACCTAGATATGCTTCCTTAAAAATGATGGAAAAGCTGCGGAGGGAGAGAAAAGGAAAAAAAAAAAAAGCCCATCCCTGTGAGTATTTCTAGCAGGCCTGATGTTCCAGATATTTCCCTGCCTCTCTAACCTGATGTAGCTTCACTGACTGCTTTGGGCATCTGTGTATCTGTGCTGTTGCTGATTGTGTAGGTAAAAGGATGGTGGGTAAAAAATAGTTCATGAGGTGTTTGGAAGATGAGTGCTGAGATGGGGAGAAGGAATTCTGGTTGCCAAGATGCTTAAAGGGATTTACTGGTAGGAAAAGCAGGCCTCATTTACATCTGGAAGGATGTGCCTTGCTGTTTCCCACCCCTGACCCAGATTGCTAATGTTATGATCCTGACCTGTGAAAGATAACAGGATGCGCCCAGCCCTGAGAGGTTAAGAACAGCACAGCACTGTATATCAATGCACCACTTCCCTCCTTAAAAAAAGGCAAGATAAAATCAGTTCCTGTCTTCCTTTTCCTGATGGGTGATGGAGCCTAACCCCCTAAAGAAGTGGTAACATATAGGTGGAAGTTGTTTTGCCTCAAAATTCCTCCCAACAGCCTACCTGCAGATCTCCTTCAGCTTCTTGATCTCTATATAACAGTGTCTGTGAAGCTGTTGAGTGCCTCTGCTTGGACTGTCAATGAGTGATCAGTGCATGAACAAGATAATTCCTAGTGGTTTTCTCATGTCTGTGGTTGTCTGGATACTCTTCCAAATGGCAAGAGAGCCTAGAACTCCTCAAGGTACAAGGGTGCTTGCTAACTCCCAGCTTTTGGAGTGTGGTGCGGCAAACAGCGCAGGGTGGCATCGTTAGTGTATTAGAGGTCTGCAAGTCTTTCCTGAGACAGGGACGTTTTGCATAAACACCCGTGTGTAAAGCGTAACAACAACGGCATGATGTGGCATAAGGGCCTAGTTCAGGTCTGCTGCACAGCTCTGCTCATGGTCGAGTGATCGGTGCTACTCCAGGTGGGAGGTGCACCAAAGTGCAGACTGCACGGGTTGCATGAGCAGTGTCCTGTGAGATGATCTCATGACCAGGGTATATCGGGTATACTGTCCTGGTGTCCACCTGAAGGGCCCTCAGCACCCAATCACGTACTCCCAGAGCTTGATCTTGCAGGCTATCAAAGGCTTCAGGTCTCAAGGACCAATGTGTCACTGGTACAGGGCAATACAGACCTACCAACAGTGGTGCTTGGAGAATTCCTGTCCCTTCTGCAGTACAGGCAGGATCCCCCTTTACATTACCCATATGCCAGCAGAAGAGAATGAGATCTCAGTGCCAGCATTGAGAAACAGATCCAGCGTTTGATGTTTTTTTGTGCTCTGGGATGGGGCACGCTGTGTGAATCTGTATGCACAGTAAATGTAAAGAGCCTCTGGCACATGGGAGCTGAGAGGGACTGAACATTCATGGACTTGAGCTCACAAGCTCTCGTAAGTCCTTATAGAACAGATTTGAACTGAGATTTTCAAAGGCTTGGCCCAAATTTGTGCAGTGACTCATAGGAGCAGTGAAAAGCACATCTCTGATACAGATAGATAAATTTCAAGGCTCTGCATCCAACTAGAAGGCGCACAACCTTTCAAACACAACAATCTTGCATTTTTTAATTAAGACGGGCATTATTCCAGCTTTTATTCTCATAGACAGCTGAACCAATGCTTTAATAAACAAGCAAACAAAATACCCTTCAGGTCCTCAGCAGTCAGCCAGCACAGAAAACCTTGCTCGAACAGTTAAGGTTAAAAGCTGTAACATACTGATCATACTGATAACGAACTTAGTAATGAAAGTGTCAGACTGCCTTAACTGTTTGTGTCCATATAAATAGCCAAACAGGAGATACAGCATGTAGTAACTTACTTTTACAAGCTACTTATTCAAGAGATCTTGTACCTTTTGTTTCTGCAGCTATGTTCCTCAAATCAGTTTAGTGATGCAAAGCATTAGCTTTAGGTGAGTGAACACAGACCTATATGATTTAAATGAGATAAATTATTAATTATTGATTGATAATTATTAATTAGCCTAAACAAGACTGAGCAAATGTGAAATATGTGAGCTAGGCTTATAGCAAGAGTTTAGAACATGAAGGGATGCATCTTGTACTGTGTGGACTTTCAGGTTGTTTTATTAGAGAAAACAAGCACTGATGTCTTTTATTTCCACTAGAAAGATCTTTCCAGATAACACCTGTTCTCATTTCTATAACCAAAAGGTGGCAGCATGTTGTCTACTTTCCCTTTCCATCCATCCTAGCTCTAAGCTCCTAAATAACCTTACTTGCTCAGTTTGTCAGAATGCCAGGGAGTCCAGAACAATCATGCTGACTAAGGAACACTGATGAGATCTTTCATGAAATCAACTGGTTATCACCTTTAAATAGAAACAGGAATAGATCCAGGACTGGTGATTTTATTCTGTTATTTCAATGACAGACTGATGCACTTTTGGAAACATGAAGAAGGGTTAAATTTCAGCTCAGTGGTGTAACTTATCACAGATTGCATTGGGTTGGAAGGGGCCTTTAAAGGTCATCAAGTCCAGCCCCCCCCTTGCAGTGAGTAAGGACATCTTTAACTTCAGAAGTCACCTACCCACAGAGCTCAATACCTTTATAAACAGTAATGATGTTAAGAAGCCTAAGCCAATAGTAATCTGGCAGATACTATTGATCTGTTAGACTTTAACTCAGTTTTGTTCCTACTTAGGTAGTTCCTGCTTTGGTAACTAGACAAAAGGCCAGTGGACATCCAAAGGAGCAGCAAAGGTAGGGCAAATAGTTTATGCAGTGCAAATACCAAGGTGAAAAGGACATGAATGTCCCAGCTGAGTTTTCCTGCATGAATGCATCAGTTCAGAGGCTTCTGGAAAGATGCCCAGAGACACTCATTTCCCATTTTTGCTGGTAAAGAGATCTGGAGGCGGAGGAAAGCATTCTGAAACATAACCTGCTCTCAGATCTGCAGGGTATTGTATTGTTGATATGATGCCACAAGTCCTCAGGAAACACGACTGCTACAGAACACTGCAGTGCATGTCCTTAATATCTCAGAACACCCACACACATAGCAAACTGATCCCTGCTGTCTACACTGGCTTTGCATACTCAAACTCAGGGCCTCAGTCCTGAGTGCAAGCCCCAGCAGCCATCCAGTCTGAGTCCAGAAGTTTTTCAGAAGTTATATGATATACTTAGTTCATCTGGCTGCTGCAGCTTGCAGGTATGGGTAGTGGTGAGCAGCAAGCCCACATGGCACTATACCTCCTGTCTTTGCTGTCTGTAACAAGAGATAAGACTTAATGGAGAAAGTCAGTTCATAGACAGGGCTGGCTAGAGGATTAAGAAGAATGATGTGAAGCTGGTGCTGACATCAAGATGCAGATGCAGGAAGGTTGCTTAAGTGACTGAGAGCCTGTGATCCTTTGTCTCAGTCATAACTACCAGTGTAGATGCACTTTTGAGGAGTAGCTCACAGATTAAAGATGCAGCTCTTCCAGATACTAAGGATCATCTTAAATTGTTACTCATCCCTCCAAATGGAAGGGCAAGGTTTTGGCCTGCTGTCCCTCACACAGAAGCATCAGGCACTTAGCTAATAAAGTTCCCCAAACATCCCATTCTCCCTCACAGGAGAGGAACAACAATGCTTATATGAAAATTATATGTGAAGTTAGCCCAGTACATGAATGCAAAGTGCTAAAATATACATAGCAATGAGGCCATGTAAAAGCACATACGGAGGAGGATTTCCAGGCTTTAGTCTGGGTCTGTCATCTCTCTAGAGATGCCTTTAAGGCAAGCTGGAGAATTTTGATGTGGTGGTTGTACCAAAAAACACAGCATAGGGTGGGTGGTTTGCTGTGCAGTGTTTCTGTTGCTCTCTATTGTGAGTGGCTGCTTCTGGCCGGCCACTTGCCTTCCTAATTAGTCTGTCCTCAGTTCAGTCACCTTTCCACAATGTCACTGTTGGCTTCTGAAGGAGATGATGACCAATAAAAGGTGGCACACATGGTGAGCCCCAGCCACTGCAAGGCTGTTATTCAGAATGAAGGATGCCCCTCACCAGTCACTCTTGGTTTAGTGTCTAGCATTGAAGAGACAGCAAAAAGGGACTATAACTGATTTTTTTCCATGTACTTACAAATACACAGGTGGGAAAATCCTCTGTGAATTGTTTTCTGTTTTACATGCTGTCAGCCAAGGGATGAGTTAATACAATTCAGCCATGCCAATGTGAGCAGATTTCAAAGCTGCTTGCCTGTTGCTCCTTCCATTTCCCACCTCTCGTTGAACAGCTGGTCTCTAGAAACAGCGGAAGTATTTCTGTTCGGAGATTTCAAAACCATCGTAAAAGATAAAGAACAGAGAGCACCTCAGTGTGTGCTCTCACTCCCTCCCTCCCTCAGTGTTAGTGCAGCTGGAAAACTGTCTGTGTGACTGGTAGATCGCAGGCCTCTTTAGACCCGCAATAGGCATTCAGCACAGGTTCTATTTCGAATGGGAATCTATTTTACTCTATCCCTTATTTTAAAAGCATCTGTAGTTCACAGCTACACTCAAAACTGACAAGTCTGCGTGTCAAATGGAAATGCCAACATAATATGGTGTGACATGAACAGCGCCCAAACATTTTCTTATGGCTTTTTTTTTTTGCTGGTGCAACAAAGGTATTTTTTAACATTTGTCTATCTCAGATGAAGATGGGGTTTTAAGACTACATTTTCTTTATTCTGGAGAGTTGCCATTTCTGCTACCTTTATACACTCCTCTTTTTCTCCAATTACATTTGCAATTTAACACTGGTTAGGTAGAAAAGCCAGAATTCACTGCTTCATAAACATCCCACACCACAATATCCAGTCTCTTTTCCACCTAGACAAAAACTGCTAGCAAATAAGTGCAACCTGCATCATATTTAAATGACTGATTTCAAGATAAATGATGACTCATGGCATAATCAATCTTCAAAGCCTATTTTTATGTAAAAGGTGATAGTTTAATCCTCTGTTATTTTTAGGGTTTGGAAATAGGCATTTTTCAACTCCAGCTTGGAAGGAACTAATTGCTAAGTTCAGCATTCATAGAACCATGGAACAGTTTGTGTTGGAAGGGACCTTTAAGGATCATCCAGTCCAACTCCCCTGCAAAAAGCAGGGATGTCTTCAGCTCAGTCAGGTTGCTCAGTGCCCCGTCCAACCTGACCTTGAGTGTTTCCAGGGAATGGGGCATCCACCACCTCTCTGGGCAACCTGTGCAAGTGATTCACCACCCTCACTGTAAAAATTTCTTCCTTATGCCTGTCTGAATCTACCCTTTCTTATTTTAAAACCATTACCCCTTGTCCTACCATTACAAGCCCTACTGAAAAGTCTATCCTCATCTTTCTTATAAGCCCCCTTTAAGCACTTAAAGGTCGCCCCAGAACCTCCTCTTCTCCAGGCAGTACAGCCCCAACTCTCTCAGCCTGTCCTCACAGGAGACGTGCTCCATCCCTCTGATCATTTTTGTGGCCCTCCTCTGGACCTGCTCCAACAGCTCCATGTCCTTCTTATATTGGGGGCCCCAGAGCTGGACACAGTACTGAAGGTGGGGTCTGACCAGAGCAGAGCAGAGGGGCAGAATCACCTCTCTTGATCACACTTCTTTTGATGCAGCCCAGGATACAGTTGGCTGGGCTGCAAGTGCACATTGCCAGCTCATCCTGCAGCGTGGGGAATGGGGCATCCACCACCTCTCTGGGCAACCTGTGCAAGTGATTCACCACCCTCACTGTAAAAATTTCTTCCTTATGCCTGTCTGAATCTACCCTTTCTTATTTTAAAACCATTACCCCTTGTCCTACCATTACAAGCCCTACTGAAAAGTCTATCCTCATCTTTCTTATAAGCCCCCTTTAAGCACTTAAAGGTCGCCCCAGAACCTCCTCTTCTCCAGGCAGTACAGCCCCAACTCTCTCAGCCTGTCCTCACAGGAGACGTGCTCCATCCCTCTGATCATTTTTGTGGCCCTCCTCTGGACCTGCTCCAACAGCTCCATGTCCTTCTTATATTGGGGGCCCCAGAGCTGGACACAGTACTGAAGGTGGGGTCTGACCAGAGCAGAGCAGAGGGGCAGAATCACCTCTCTTGATCACACTTCTTTTGATGCAGCCCAGGATACAGTTGGCTGGGCTGCAAGTGCACATTGCCAGCTCATCCTGCAGCGTGAAGATGGGATCTCTAGTTATAGTGTGTGCCTGTGCCCTCCAAGATACTTTTACACCTAGAGCTAGGCCTACTCCTGGAAAAACCCCCCGCTTTGGTAGTTGCTATTAGTTAATAGGAAGCAGCAGGCTTGTTGAATAAGCTAATGACTCCTGACTGTGCTTAATTACAGCCTTTAATAAAAAAATGCATCTGACATGTTCTACAATAAATGAAATAGTTGACTAGAGTAAAAAGAGTCCAACTAATAAAATGATTGACAGTAAAACAGCAAACATTTTCCTCTCTGTAAGAGTTTTTAAATTTCAAAATAGGTGTATGCTTTTATTTTTATTTTTATTTTTAGCAAGCCTGGAGCAGAAAAGCAGCTTTACAGGTCTAACTGATAATAATGAGGAGAGGCACTCCTGAGGTTCAGGATAAAGAGGGCTACACTGCTGGTCTGGAGGTGCTTCACTATTTCTCTCCTCAAAAGGAGGGTATATATACCTGCAGAAACCTGGCTGGAACTGGGTGGTCCTACCTCTCAAAGAAGCAAGGTCCTGCAGCAGGTTGGCTCATGGGAGGTGCTTTGCCTCTCTGGAAGGCAGCAGCTCTTGTTGGGCTCAGAACTCAATCTGAACCAGGAGCTGACAGCCACTGCCTCTCACAGAAAGAAGCCGTAGCTCCTAGCCCTGCACCAGCCCAGCAGCGTGCTGTCTGCCCCCTTGCCAGCTTGGGTGTCCTGCACTGCTGATCTGTCTTCTAAATCATGCCCAAAGCCCCTCCAGTAACATCAATACAACAGGGCGGTGGATCAAATTGTGCACATCAAGGGAAAAATGTTAAATACTCCTAGCTTTAAAACTGCCGAACAGATGTTTTTTGTTTTGGACTCAAAACTGTTCAAGTTTAAGTACAAAAACAGCTGAGCCAAGTGGGAGTGTGTCAGGCTCAAAAAACCACTGGAACCTATGAGGAATAGAAGCTGGTTTTGTTCTCACATAAATGCATCAATTCTGTAGAAAGTGCTTTCCCTAAATTAACTTCTGTTCCAGGACAGTGTATGAAAAAATTAGCAATTGGAGAGGTTAAGTGGGGATCACAATAAAAGTTGTAATTCAGCTTTAACAACCCAGCATGCTGTAGCCACGTTTATGTGCCATGCACATGCTTTTTCAAACACTGTAGAGAACCCATTACCTCTTTGTCAAAAGGATGCTTCATCTAATGTTACCTGAAAAGCTTCCTTTGCCTCAACTATATTGTGAAGTTGACATAAATTCACTAGAATGAATTTTTTTAATGTTGAAAAATACTTACTTCAAATTACTTATTAAAAAATCTCCCCATAAGACAACTACATGCCCCAGATGTGAACCACTTGCCCCATAGTGATTCAGGGTCATATTAGATTAGACAGTAACTCTTGAGAAGTGGCTGCTTGTGTTAGCAAAATTAGCATATCACAAGTGCACCATTAGCATAGACATTGCAAGAATTTATGCTTTGAAAAATTGGCTATTTTAACTCTCACATGATCTCTTTTTTCTCCCTCATGATGCAATTTCCAGAATGTATTGGGAAACTAAGTTAGAAATACCTGCTTTCTGAGGAGAGGGTGCTGCTCTCTGGAATAAAAATGCAGGATGCTTGCCCAGAGAAGATTCCTTGGCAAGAGTAAAGTATTTGTGCAACTGAGAGTTCTGCCTTGTTCTTTTCTTTTCTTCTTTTTGATGTGGAGATGAGAAGGAGTTTGTGCATTGCCACAGACCCAAACATGGCACTTAAAATAATGCAGGATGGTGCTGTGGGCTGCCCACACTCCTGGTCTCAGGGTGGTCCTCCCTTTTGCAGATTCCTCATCCAGAAGCAATGAACAGGAATAACCGGGTGGTTACTGCCTTGTCTTTCCCATGTCCCTAAAAATAAGTGGAAAGTCCTAGAAAAGGCAAAATGGATGGGCCTCAGTGTGGAAAAGGTGGAAAACCTGTAGTGAGGGCTTCTTCAGTAGCCCTAGCGCCTCCTGTTAAGGGCTGAGGGTTTGACTTGGAGCCAGCTGTTATTTTCTGGGAGATGTATTGAGGGGATTTTTCTCCCAGACCTCTCCTGCCTATAACATTCCTTTTTTACAAAGTGTATGTTTGTGTGCTACTGTCCCCAGACAGCTGATATACACTGATCCCACACAGTCCCAATACCCACATTGATTTATTGACTGCTGCTGGGGAACCTATGCCATTGACTCTGCAGTATTTTGAGAGAATTCTGCACATGTTTGAAGTTCTCAAGGTGGTTACATGACTTTTAAAACCAGGAGCTTCTCTTTGTTTTGCATTCATCTACATCTCTGTTGCTTGGAGCTGGCTGTGTTAGGAGTAGAAAAGCAGCTGAGCTGATGCTAATTCTGGCCGATGGGACAGGCACGTAGTCATTGGGTGATGCTCCATCTCACCCTTTACAAAGCACTCTATGATCCGTTCTCGCATACTATGCCAAGCTATCAACTACAAGGGGATGAGAAGCCAAGGTGTTTGCTCCAGCCATCTTTCTAGAAAACGATAGCATTTTGGCAGAGGGATAAAGTGGTGGAGAGGTGCACAAGCAACTGTTTATTCGGAGGGTTGCTAAAGTGCACTCAGACAGCTGAGGGGGAGTCCAAACCAGGGGTCAGTGTTCACACACTGCACCTGGGCATTGGATTGCAGGAAAATATCAGGGGCTGAGAGAACCAAGGATGTCAAATGGGGGGAAAGAACTAAGAGACAGAGAGAGAGAGAATGAATAATTGCAGCAGAAGTTGTGTAAGAGACAAGAGGAATATATGAAAGGAGCAGAGGCAAAGGGAAGAGCTTAATTGAGACACTTCTTTCCTTTTCTCTCAACTGTGCACATCTCTGTCCTATGCACATCCCTAAGCACCCAGTAAAATACCTTTTGTGATTTCTCTTCCTCCTCACCTAAAAAATTTAGCTGCATTGTAAATAACTCACTCCTGCTTTTAACCATAAGCACTGTTTCAAGCTATTAAAATTGTATGAGCACCTGTCCAACTACCTCTCAGGCAGAGCTGAATTTTGGAAGGAGTGTTCAGCTGTTTTGGCAGGCAGATTCTCCTATCAGGCAGCCATGCTTATGGCTTTCTGACAGTTCTGGGTTCCTCCATAACAGTGAAAATCCTGTTTTTCTTGATTTGCTGAGGTTTACATTTCTAAAAACAGTAACCTGCAGAAGTCATGGTAATGGGACATACCTAAAGTGTACTCCATACAGCAAAGTTGCATGATGGTATCCCACTCCTTACCATGTGTCACTCTGATGTCTATGCTTCTTGAGCAACACTTTGTACTTCATGGATCAGTTCTAGACGTGCTTTTGTCCCCAGAGTGTTGTGTATCACTGCTGACATTTCTGACACAGTCTAGAAAAAAAATATTTGTTGTTCCCCTCCAAATATAAAGCATTCCTGTCCATCCCAATTAGACCAGTCTCATCTGAGGACTTGAAAGGTTTAAGAAAATGGATCTTCCCTCCACTTTTCCAGCTAAACTAGCCCTTCTTTTTCTCTCCCTATCCAACCTACTTTCTTGTCTCATACTCTTGCTTTGGGGCTATCTTAACTTCAGCCCGTCACTTTTGTCTGCATCCTGCATGACCGTGCTTGCTCTTTTCTCCACAAAAGGAGATTTCCCTTCAATCTGACCTGTATGTGGGGCTGCTCCACACATGTCCTTCAGGCTACTTGACAAAATTAAATTTATCATTACCTCCCTCTCCTATCAGTAAATGAGCTATAGATGAATCTTTGCCCTTCCAATGGAGAGGGATGGGAGTACACAGAGTTTGCTTTGTATAGATGGGCAGCTTATTATTTTTTGTCCATAAGAAGAAAATAATCCTTTTCCTGACTTTTCAGTTTTCTAAGATTTTCTGCCATCTATTAATCATAGAATCATAGGATGCCTTGAGTTGGAAGAGACTTTTAAAGATCACCTAGTTCAGCTTCCCAGCCACAGGCAGGGACATCTCTCCCTAGATGAGGTTGCTCAAAGCCCAATCCAGCCTGACCTTAAAGTAATATATGTATCTGTATGTTCTAGAGTTTTTAAAATACATCTATCATCATGGCATATTAGTTTTCCTTCCACATCCTCATCCCCTTAGAATAAACCTTTTTTGCCCATGGTAGGGATTTTTGTTGCTTTTTAAGTGGGTAAATGTGAAGATTAGAAAGAGGTCAGGAGAAAAAAAAGCATTTCAGTGGAGCATTTCAGCATTTCAACTTCCTGGTTGCTGGCTATTGAAAGGAAGGAAGATTTTGCAGCATTTTCTAATTCTGGTCAGACTCTAGATTCGCCATATTTCTTCTGAAGCTACTTGTGCAGGCAAATGCCCTCAACAAGACTGATTTGTTGTGCATTCTGCACAGTCTCAGAGCTGCAGAGCTCCCATCATGTTTAATAAGGTGAGTTTGGTATTGCTGGGTCACAAGATACTTTACTGCCTTGCGTATTGTAACGTGTTGGAAGTAGACAGTGAATGAACAGTCTGAAAGCAGAGCTGCCGTGCATTTGTCTGCCTAAAACCGGATGGGCATCTTGTACTCACTAGAGCCTGATGCTGCCTTTCTGCATACATTCATGTGTATGTGCATGTAAATCACATGAGAAAAGGGTCATTGATAGCTTCCAGTTTTAGCAATCTCATTTCCTTTGGTTTCCTCAGTTGCCATTTTTCAAGGCAGCCTTTGCAAGGAAACTGGCTGGTGGTGCACTGCCTCTCAGCTAAGAGATCTCCTCTTTACCTATCTAGAACACCCAAGTTAGCAGAGACCCCTGGGCTCTGAAGTCTGGTGCCAGGATGGGAAGCTTGGCAAGCCAGCAGTTTGTTCTGCTCTGGTTCAAAGCCCATTCCTATGCATGCACATTTGTATAAGTTGCTGCAAAGCACTCGAGACATCCCCGTGGACTTGGCAAATGAGTTAAAGTTGCAACTATTGTGTGCCTAGAAATAGCTCAAGCACAGCTTGGAACACAGCTTATTTCCCCAAAGATGTGTGTGCAGGAGGATGGATAGGGACAGTGCAAGCCAAGGATAGCCCAGCTAATTCCAACTCTTCCTGAATATTGCCATTGGATTTTTAAATGCTTCTCAACTCCCAGAGGGATGCTGAAAGATTTGACCTCAGTTTAGCATCTTGCCCAAAATCCCGTAAGTAGTTCTGACAGTGCAGGTCTCCCTAAGAGCTGTGTGGAGAAGTCAGACTTGGATGTGAGCCCAGCCTTGGTGTTACACTGGAACTCAAGACTTCTGGGGCCCTGAATGATTTCAGATGTGCCATACTCTGACAGATAGGGACTGCAGGAATGGGAGCTGCTGACAAGGAAACTGTTCCTGAAATTACCAGTGGGGAAAATGGAAGGAAGAACAATTGCAATTATTTGCCACTACCAAGATATGTGAGACCTGTTCAAGGAACAAAGGCAGGCTTCATTTCTTAATCTGGTCACTCTGACACTTCCCAGGAGCTTTAAAGCAGAAGGAAAAGAATAAGAGGCTTACTCTATGAATAACTCATACATCGGAGTGTGGGACAATGTGATCAGCTTTAGGTAGTGTGACATGACTATTCATCACATCTGCCCGAAGGCCTCCACCAGCACTGCAGCCTGGTGGTGCTGCACCAACAAGGGCAAACGCAGCCCCTGCCCTCGGGCTATCGCAGCCCAAGATTACGGTGGGGTGACAAGGAGGGGACTCTGCGAGAGCTGTGAGGCAGCGAGATATTGGTATAATGAGCACATTTGCATTGCGCCAGCAGCCACAGCCAGCTTCCTCCCCAGGCCCTGCCAAACAGCAGCGCTCTGTAGGAGTTGTGGCGGAGGTAAAGCTTAAAGGGGGATTTGATGGAAGACAAGATGGTACCTTGTGGGGAGATTTTTACCATGATTTAGAAGGCAGACTGCAAGAAAGCATAAAAGTGTCTGCAGGAGGAGTGACAGAATCTGTTATCTTTAATGAAGGAAGAAAGTTTTCTGCTGTGACAGAGTATTAGATTTAAGAGCTGAGGAGAGCAAGCAGTGAAGAGGCTTAGAGGTAAAGGCTTGAGCTTTTCTCCCAATCCCACAGAAATATTTATAGTATCAAAACATGTGCTATCAAGATGAAAAATTGAAATCTCAGAAACAGTGCTTTGATGCTTTTTAGCTGGTGGGGATCTTGGAAAAAAATCTATTGTGTTTGACTTCATTAAAAAAAGAATCTATAAATTCTGCTTACCTCATGAACGATTCCCCCAGGGCAGCTGGGAAGTCAGGAGCTCCAGCTTTCACTCAAATGTAACTTTTCCTGTTCAGCCTGAGGCACTGTATGACCACCACTGCGACTTTGGGCACACCAGTGAAACTGGTGTTGTGCAGGTGCTGTATAGTCCCAGTTCTAGTCTGTACTTCCAGTTTTGGGGTGTCCTTGGGCTGGCATCTGTGCATGAGTGAAATAAGAGAAGGGAAGATTTTATTGGGGTTGGAAAGTTCTGGTGGGGATGTGCCCACATAAGAGCTCAACATAAGAGCTGCTCCCACTCTGCAGTGCCATGAACTGAGCATGAAATGTATTTTTACTCAGTTAAGATTTGGTTTCAAAAAGTAAATAATTTTGAAGCAGAAAGCCAGAAATTATCAATTTGGAAATTGTCAAAATATTTTTTCCAAACAATTTTCAAATAAAAATATCCTAAAATTGGATCTCTGCCTTCTCTGTGGAAGATCTCCTTGGTGAACTGATATTTTCCAGTTCAGAAACCATTAGCTTCAGTGAAGAGAAAAGCTGGTGCTTAACACAGTGCAGGGTGGGGAGAAGTGACTAAAGAGGAAATGTGGTTAAAACCCTAAAAAATAAGTTGTTCCTTGCAGGACAAGTAGATTTAGAACAAGGCTAAAGAAAGGAGGTCACAGGAGCTGGTATGAGATGCTTAGAGCAAGGAATTTGGCAGCTGAGAATGGCAGAAACAGATCTTCAAAATTGCATTTAATGGAGTCAGAAGCCCATTGCATGGGTCTAGGGCAATGAATCAGTGACAACACCCAAGCTACCGGGGCTGGATGCGTGGTGTTACTGTTGTGATAGAGAAAGGACAGGGTTCGGGAGAATGGGGTAAGAATTACTGGGAACGATCAAGAGCACAGGTTAAGAAAAGGCATCTATAGATATGTGTGCATATCTATATATGTGAATATCTATGTCATTTATCAGGAACAGAGGGCAAGGTGTGAGATTAGAGGGCTCAGAATGGTCAATAAAGTTCTGCCTTTTTAATTTGTGTATAGGCAGATATTTAATCAGACCAAATCCTGTATGATTATCTCTGCAAGAACAATGCTAAATCTTCTTTGCCCAAAAGAACAGTCTCTAAAAACTATTTTCCCTTTCTATCTATTTTTTTGGTGATATATAAGGATGGCAGTACTATGATTAATCCCCTCTTGACTCTACTCATGGATGCTGTAACTTCATATTGCATCATAGTTACACACCTGAAACCAACCTGAAATTCTATCAAATTACTTTTAAAGTTGAATTAATGGGAGCAAACCATTCCCTTAGGGCCATATGGGAGAGACAAGTTATAGAGCACATTGAAAAGAAAAATGTTAGCCAGCAACTAAGTCATAATTCTGAGAAGGAAAAAACAAAATGTGTGCCTGACCTTCCTGGACACTGAGCACCCCCAACTTTCCCCATTTAAGACTGAGTTCCTACTGACCCGGCTAAAGCAAACACAGAGCGTGGGCTCTTTGAAGTTCTGTGCGGGCTTCCCAGTGCTGTGCCTGCCCTCACCTGCACCCGTTTGCCCTGGACCAGGAACTGCTGGTGTCTAGTTTGTGATGGGAAATGGGTTTTGAGGGGGAAGATGCGACCCTTGAACTTAAATTTGCTTTGGCAAAAGCACTTTTATCATCTGTGCCCCACTGTTGTATTGCATTCAGCACAAGTGCTGTTGGTGTTGTTCTGAGGTACAGCTTGTGGGGCACTGAAAGGGGAACAGTGGGTGAAGTTTACTCTGAGTTCAGACTCAAGTTCCCACTCAGACTTTAAGTGCCTGCACTCCTGCAGCTGTTCCAGGAAAGCAGCATGAGTGGTTATGACCCCTGTAACTCAACCATTCAAGCGGCAGACTGTGCACTGAACAATTCCTGGCCTTTGCCAAAGGCTCACCTGCCGTGTGTCCTGCAGGTCCTGAGTGCCATCCCATGGTTTTTCCTGGTTTCCCGTAAAGCAGGTGTAATTTGTCGTGGTTACTTTCGGGCATTAGGGAGGTAAGTTGCTTGAATCAGGCACCACACAGAGGGTAGCAGACTTCGGGAAAACCATTCAGCAGACTTCAAGAGAGGTGAATCAAATGGCCTGGCTTTAAAAACCTTACCTGGGGCAGGTAGGCTGCTGCTGGGACTCGCATGTCAAAGCAGAAACATCTTTCCCCAGACCTGGGAGACACAGCCCGTTCCTCTTTAAATCTGCGCTGTGTGCTGCAGTGCTCTGCATTGTTGCCATGGCAGAAATCTCCCCATAGTAATAACCTCTTTCAGAGAAGGTTAAAAAGAGACAGTGCACATGCTCAGAAATGCTGCACTTCTTCTGTTAGCGGTTTGCAGCGGCCATTTCAAAGAGACCATCACAAAGACGAGAGAGAGATCAGGTACTGATATTTTTTCCTTTGTTTGAGGGGGTGACTTTTCTCTTTCACAGAAGCCCATGCACCGCTCTGTCTCCGCTCCCAGTTGCACTGCAGAGAAGGACCACCCTTGAAGCCTATTATGATTATTCCTTGCAGATAGCAAATTCCCATGGAATAACTAAGAGGCAGTATTAGATGTGGCCTAAGGTGATTGCTGCACTCAGGGAGCAGTTATTGTGCAGCAGGGCTCCCATATGAAGCTGGGGTGGGTGATGTGTGAGGTATCCTGAAAAAGTTTAACAGCTATCTGCTTTGTTTTGTTGAACCTTTCTAGCACTCATAGTCAGCAATGAGAATAGCCTCTGCTCCTGCTGACCAAGAGGCTTCTGCATTAGGTACTTTCAAAGGAGGCTGCTATTATCCTAATTTACTGTTACTTGGAGACACTCTGCTGCATTGTGTTGCAAAGCCTGGTGTCTTCGATTGTACTTGCTTTGATTGCATATCACAGTTAATTAAAACAGAAAACCCAAGCTGCTTGTTATGATTTTGATCCCTTTATTTTAAGGATTGTAGAAATAAGAAAAAGGGTCACATCAATTCACTTCTAAATAGTGGGATGGATAGAAAGCCCAGTTCTGAGTTTATAGGAATTACACTACCAGATCTAAATTTTTTGTGGGCCCAAATATATCTGTGACTCTATGGGTACATGTGTGTCTTTTGTTTCCAAACCATCTCCTACTCCTATGTTTAGGTTGAGGTGCACAGGAAGGGGATGTGTGTAACGTTGCTCCTTTCCTGGATGAATTGCTGGTTCTCACGTGCTGCAAGTGTTCATGCAGAATTTGCACCTTCAGATTTGCTGTGTCTGAAATGGTGGGTTGTGTATGTTAAAGAGCAACCTTGTCCCATTCTGTGCTTGTGGCAAGATGGGGAAAAACCTTTCCTTTCCTCTCTCCCTCTATTGCCCTTCCAAATGTGAAATACCAAATGGTTTGGGGACTGCTGTACTCTTGCATTCAGCGCATGCAGATTTGATGTTCTTATGCAACACCTTTTGCTTAGTATGTACCGGCTTAAAAATCAGGAAGAGGCAGAATGTTGTCCTGCCTTTCTGGCTTTAGCTAAAGAGAATGTTCATATGGGTTTTATTGTGTTGCTACAACTTAACCTTATTTGATTCTTTCTTCCATTTGAACACATAGGAATGGCAAGTAAACTTGGCTGAACTAAGGACCACCCTAGCAGCCTTGCCAGGATCCTTGAGGCTTGGATTGAAATCTGCAATAGGCAGTTGCAGCTTGAGCCAGTCCAAGTTTCCTGTCTTCCCTCTTGATCTGAACAGTTTACCTGTTGGATCAAGAAAATGTTTCATTTGGAACCTGTGTACTTATCAGAAATGCTACCTCTGTGTCAAGGGGACCTGTTGCTGGACCAGACTCTACCTATCTTCAGGGCATGGTGTAGCCTGGCTGTGATGTTCAGGAATGGCTGCAAATAAAGGTCTGAAGCCCAGATTAGGTGGGGAAAGAGAAGGTCAAAGAGTTTTGATACATTTACCATTAGAAATTCTACCTGTGAATTTGTGGAGGTTTAACAAAAGTATTTTCCTTCAGCTACTATCATAAAGGAGTAGTTTTTTATGATCAGCTTTAGTTATTATACTTGTGAAAAGGTGGTGCATCAGTAAAGCAAATGAGTGGGTAAAAGATTCATTTCTAGGTTCAGGTCTGTTTCAGACAGCTCTGTAATCCCTGCAAGTTCAATCTCAAAGCCTAAGAGTGAACCAGCTGTCCAGATTCATGTGCTGGTCTGGGGCTGTGTTGTTAGAAAAAGGATTGGAGTCACTGAGCAGACAAAGTTGCTGACATCCAGGCTTGCAAATGAAACCAAAAACTGTCTAGGGACTTCTGATCTTCTCCTACATGTCTAGGGACATGCTTTCCCAGTCGAGTTGTATGTGCGCTGCTGGAAAAATACAAAGAACTTCTGTCCATGCTCTAGATCTTCTGGTATGTTTTGGTATTTTTTTCTTTCAAAGGAAGACTGCCAGTGCTTTAGCCATCAGGAACATGAAGTTCCTCACAACAAGACCCTTGTACCTCTAATGTTCCTCACTGACCTGTTTGTGTCTCTTGATAAACAGAGAGGCACCTGTTCCCAAGATGCTGGCACCCTGCCTTCTGAGAAGAGTGGTCCTTACAGTTCCTCTAGTTTTTGTGGTTGCACTGCTGCTCACGGAGCCTGTCACATCTGATCAAGAAGCAGGAACAGCCATACCAGCTGAAAGTACGTACCACGCTACAGTCCTCTCGTACAGCCCATACTGTAGTTTTAATGTTGCAAGACTTCACATCACTGAAGCTTGTCCAAACCAAACTACTTTGGCCATGTCTTGCTTATGAAGTTTTAAAATCACAACTTGATAGCAATACCTGTTTTTGTCCTGCTTCACTCTTATCTCCTGCCTGTTTCTGTCTTGCTTTTACCCCAAATCTGCTACTGTTCTGTACCTTTTCTTTTGTACAGCCCTGTCATTGTTTTAGAACTTTCTATGCCAGGACTCACCCTGTTTGGTTTTCAGAGACAGTCTTGAGACTTGCTTTTTTCAACTGAAATTGACTGTTCATTACATTTTTCATTGTTGGTAATGTCTATATTAAAGTCAGTAGTTTTAATTAAATTCTGTCGTGGTTTAGGGCTGGGCTGGCCACTAATTCACAATGAAATGCCAAGAAAGCACACTTTGTCAACACTTAGTCTTGCAGGCTTCAACCACCTAATTCTCCTTTGCTTATCTATGTTGAGTTTTATTTACATCATAAACATAATAGCAGGTCCTTGCATCGAGTTGTTGATGTGGAAAATGTTGTCCTCTCTGTATGTCTGGTGCATATATAATAACACTAAGGTTGAGTGGTGGTACGACAATGAAAGAGGAGGTCTGTAATGCTGTTCAATGTTTATTTTTTATCCCTTTTTTTTCTCCTAACCAGTTAAAATTTGGCAGACTCCTTTTCTCCAGCAGTCAGGATTCCTATCTGCTGGTTAGCACACAGATAATGAGCTGGAAGCTCATACTCCAGCTTATCAGAGAGATGTAGTAATCAGTCATATATCAAGTGTTTGCAAATAGGCTGGCAGACACTGCAGGATTTTCCACCATCACTCTAGGTTTCATCCTTTCTTCCTTACCAGACCTCAAAGAGCAAAGTAAACCTGCACTCAGAATTTCTCACTTACGCAATATTTCCTATGAAGCTGTCAAAGAGACACAGGCGCTGAGAAGCAAATAAGAGCATATGTAGAGCCTGGTGATTTGAAGACATTTCATCATGTCTATATTTGTTCTGCCTCAGTACTGCTATCTGTTAGGACACAGCTTTGTGTTACATGGTGATCAAGGCAAAGCAAGCCTTGTGACCTGCAGTCTGGATATCTAGATATGGGAATACTATCTTAAACACTACAATTAGACCAGAATGCAGCAGTTCTGCTTATCAGCAGTGCCCACTAAGGACAGGGCATTGTGTTTATCTGCTGCTTTCTTCATTAGCTTTGGGTAAAGCTGTATAAAATCCACATTAGAGGCCGAGTGATCCGTCTCTGTGATAATGTAGTCATTTTTTTTCCATTAGTTTTCTATTTAGAGCTCAAGTTCGTGAGATTAAGAGACAAGAATTTCCAGGGAACAGGTTCATGGTTTCAGAAGTAATTTGTGAAAAATCAGAAAAATCTGAAGATGAGGTTGAAAATGTGCTCAGGGTTGGTGAAGCAAAATGAAAGACTCAAGTTATAGGTTTAGTGTTTCCACACTATCAACTGTGACAAGAGAAGGGTTAGGGAAACAGCAAGAAAGGAGGAAGATCTGTTGAAGTAATTCTGTTGTCATTGGGGGAGTGGGTGGATCATCATGATGGACCATTTATAATAACCTGGATTGTCCAAGAGTACATACTCTGTCAAGAGTACTCACTCTGTGGACTCTTTCTGTAGCTCTTTCTCATACTCAAAATCACTTCTTATTCCTTTTACTTAATACTTCATGCCATATAGACATGATTCTCTAGTAAATGCTCTACCAAATGCTCTCCTAGGTCGTCCCTGTGTTGATTGCCATGCATTTGAGTTCATGCAGAGGGCTCTGCAGGATTTAAAGAAGACAGCGTATAATCTAGACATGAGGGTAAGTAAACAGTCCATTTCTTTTTTTTAATACAGAAGAAAATGCTCTGAAGAAAAGTAGATAAGGTGGATGGATTTGGCACAAGACACTCAGTCAACTGTCCTATCTTCTAAGGTGAGGCTTCGTAATTACATTTCATCTCTCTAGGCAGTAATCTGTGGAATTCTTCTGCCTTGGGGTATCAGGAACACTGGGAAGCTTAGGAAAGAGTAAACTGACAGTCCTCAGCCCTCTGTCCTCTTGCTGAGTTACAGCCATTAGCGCTGCTATTCTCTTTGCTAATGCGAGCACACACCTTTGTTTCTAGGTTAGGGAGAGTAAGGTGAGAGCATATTTATTATCCAAAAGGAGAGAGCCAGCTCAAACAGAAAACCTACTAAAATAAAATATTCCCCTGTACATGCTTTTACCCCTGTGGAGAGGGAAAACATAATCTTGCAGATACTTTTTACATTGCTCTGATTCTATAATGATGCAAAATGCCACAAAGTAGAACAGCAGAGGGAACAAAACTTGTTTGGCTTGCAGTCAGCCTGGAGAATTTGCCAAGGTTGATGTCTTCCTTCTGTGAGGAAACTTTAATCTGTCTCTTGCTGCTGGAGCCTGCAGTCTGTGACTCGCTGTATCCCAGCTGCTGTCAGATAGCAGTGTCTCAGGAGGGTAGCTTCTCCCCACCTCCTGTGTATATCCACACTCTTGCACAGATTTTTCAACAGAAGGCACTCAAACTTTTTTGCTTTTCTAATCTCTGGTCAAGGTTGTTCGCAGTTCAAAGCCTGTGAACTGGCATCTTTGAAATAAGACTTGAGGTGACTCTGAGCAGGGTCCATGATGTTTAGGTGAAAATGCAGGTGCAGGAATGAAGATGCCTTGAATTGTGACATACCACAAAATCCAAACAAGCATTCCAGCAGAACCAGATGGGTATGTAGGACATTCACAGTTAAACAAAATCTGTTCAATAATTACAGGTCAAATGTATTGTAGGCTTCTTCATGAAGAAATCTTGTTAATTAATACATCGGCTGACACTGTACATAGCCCAGACAAGATGTTCGGATTGTGCTGTAAAGTGTTTCTAGCACACCTTTTCCTTCTTTTACAAGCTGCTGAACTTTTTGCCAGAATTTCTATATATTGATTCAAAAATATCTCAACTACTGAAATCTTCTCTGGTTGTCTGGCTGTGGCAGTGACCTTTATGGCACCTACAGCTTGCAGATCAAGAGAGCAGCTTTATAAAATACAGATACCCAAAGCAGGAGTAACAACAAGAGCTCCAAAGATAGCAACTGTATTTTAATACTCTTTAGAAAATAAAAATAAAAATAAAAGACAGCCAAGGAGAGGAAATGAGAACACAAAAAAGGTTTGGTTGAGAGGAATGTCCTGCTATTGACTTTCACAGTTGTAGATTTGACAAGAAGCCTGGAAATGTGGCTCCATGATATTCTCTCACCAAAACAAACCTATCTCTTCCTTATCACTTTAAAATCTAAATAATTGAATCCATATTGTGATCCTTCCTCTGTGGACTAGGACAGGCCTATTTGAGTCATTAAGCTAGGAACTCTGCCTACATCTTCAAAAGACATGGAAATATTTAATAGTTGAGCACTTTTTGGAACCGCTTTCTGCAGTGCTTCAATTCTTAGTTTGATTATTCAGCTGTGGCTCAATTTGATGCAAACTGGGAGTTTTAAGACAATTGCTTTCAGCCACATATATATTTTACATTTGACTATTTTACTCTGTTTTGCTGCTTAGTGGGGCAAATGTTTCCATCCCTGAAAATACAATTCCCTTTGTTAATATTCCCAGTGGAGACAGTGATTTCATTGAAAAACTCTCTTTTGTTTGCAGGCAAGATTTTTAGATGATGACTAAGCAGCTCTTAACTGTCTTGGAGGGGGATGAATTCCCAAAAGCTTAGAGCGGAAATTCCCATTTCATTTCTCCAGCAAATCTCACCCCGCAGTTCTGTACAGGGGAAACCATATAATTTTATTGCTCAGCTCAAGAGTTTTCACACTTAATTTGGCCCTGTGTTGATCTGCATGGTATGTCACAAAGCAAACCGACTCATGGGTCACATAACCTTTTATGAGTGTCCTTTTTTTTACAAGCCTAGGCACACTTGTAACCTGCACTGATCACTCACTGATTGATGGGCCTGCTGCATTTTATTCCTGCAGGAAGAGGAGTCGCAGACCACCCCTGAGAGGCTGGTGACTGCCTGTGCACGAACCAGATCTGTTTGCCCCCGTGTACTGTTTCCATAGAATCATAGAAAAGACCTTTAAGATCCTTGAGTCCAACCATAACCTGTCCACTACTAAACCATGTCTCTAAGCACCTCATCTACCTGTCTTTTAAACACCTCCAGGAATGGTGACTCCACCACTTCCCTGGGCAGCCTGGTCCAGTGCCTGATAACCCTTTCAGTGAGGAAGTTTTTCCTAATATCCAATCTAAACTTCCTCTGGCACAACTTGAGGCCATTTCCTCTCATCCTATTACTTGTTACCTGGGAGAAGAGGCTGACCCCCACTTTGTTACACCCTCCTTTTGGGTAGTTGTAGAGGGCAATAAGGTCTCCCCTCATCCTCCTCTTCTCCAGACTGAACAGCCCCAGTTCCCTCAGCCGCTCCTCATGTGGTTTGTGCTCCACACCCCTCACCAGCTTCATTGCTGTCAATCTTTTCTGGCGATATCTGTCAGTCACTACTCAGCCAAAGTACAGTATGTGGCAGGTGCAGCTCTTCTTTTTTTTTTTTTCAAACATGCTTTAACCCACCAGGGGACAGTAACAAATCTCTGCAAATGTTTTTGTGATCATGCTCACTACACAGTCAGCAAAGCTGTATTCAGTGCCATTCATTTTGTTCTTTATTCCTTTCTAAACTGTCAATTTTTATTTGGAACGTTCAAAGCACATTAAGCAAGATATGCCTATGAAAGTGAAAACAAAGGCTTGAAAATGTTATTAAAGATATAGACGATGGTAAGCAGCCTTGGGGCTTGGCTCCAAAGCTGTTGGCATGCTGTCAACCTCCCTTATTCAAACCATTGCAAATGATGTCAAGGAGATGGTTAGAAGGTGGTGATCGACTGTCTCTTAGGTGATTAGCAAAGTCTGATCAGATCTTTCCAGTTTTGCAGGGTAGCTGAAACAATCAAAAGTGATACTCAATTTAAAACTGAACCACAGGATAGTGTCTAGTGATTTATCACCTTGGGAAAAAAAACAAACCTGACTAATAGATGGCTTTTCCTCTACTAAGAAGGCAGGTGGTAAGCAGGATGCTTCAGCACAGCTCTGCTCTGAGTGCCTTTAGCTGATGTGGGTCAATGGATAAACACTGCTTTTAAAACACAGCCTTTAATCACACGGCAATTCCATCTCATACGAAAATCACAAGACAGGCAGATTAAGGATGGATTTCACTGGCATTTACAGCTGGTAGTCTTCAGAATGCCCTGTTTTCTGTACCTGGTTACACCAGTGGGGGTTAATTTGATGAGTGGTGTTCCCACAGCTAGTGTGTCCCGTGACAGCAAGGAGGAAGTCCCAATTCTCAGGTACAGCTTCAGCTCACAATAGACAAACTGATAGCGTAGAATCATATAATCATAAAATGGTTTGGATTGGAAGGGACCTTAAAGATCATCCAGTCCAACCCTCCTGCCATGGGCAGGGACACCTCCCTTGTGACCCATTTAATTCTTTGAGTCTGTTTTTAATTAAAAGGATAATTTCCAATAGATTTTTATTTTTTTAAGCCTCTCATGAAGTTGAAAGCTTATGCTTCAACTTTTGCAGCTGAAGTAAGATTGGAAGAAAGACTTTAAACAAAAATAACAAGACCTAGACACATTAAATGTACTAATGTGAAAAAGATGAATGTGTACTGGACTGAATTTCTCCACGTCGCAGAAAGTATTGCTACATTGGTATGCCAGTTAATCCTGCAAAAGCGAAATTATTTTGCAGAGCAATAAGCAATAACTCTGATTGTTACCTGAAGTCTCATCTCATACCAAGCCCAAATCTTAGAACAAAAGTTAAGTGGACTTTTCTTTAGGAGTTAATTAGTTTTACAGTGCTGATGCTGTTTTTTTAATGTTGCTTTTGTTTCCCCCTCTTATAGACAGAAACTCTGCTTCTTCAGGTGGAAAAGAGAAATCTGTGTGACTGTGTAGCTGCAAATCTGCTGAACTGAACCCTGGAGGCCAGCTGAGGAGTATCACCTGTTCAGTGGTTTTTAAAAAGCAGCTGTATAAAATACAGCTTTATGGAGTTCATGTTTCAAGCATGTGTGCCCCAATATACTGAGGAAATTGCAGGGTTGTGTCTTATGTATTCGCCTGTTCTGGGTTTTTTCGGGTTTGTTTCTTGTTTTTTTTTCAGAGTACCGTCTTTTCACATCCACTGGGTTGCCAGTAAGGGCTCAATTCAGTAAATCTGTTACTTGGTATTAGAATGGGGGAAAAGATTACCTGCTTTGATTTTTAAATCAGAGTTGGCCAAGTGTAACCCACAAGATAAATATGGCCAGCAGTGCTCTAGAGACACTCACAGCTGTTTTTTGTCCCTAATATGAACATATCTCTGTGGCAATTTACCCAGTTATATTGAGACGGGGAACTGTGGTCTCTGTAGGCTTTGCCTGTGTATTAAAGGGGATGGAAGTCCTTTCTGTTTGCTGTCTTCACTGTGACCACATTCAGGCACATTGTAGCTCTGTCAGCTGTAATGAGGTATGGGTTATGAGGAGTTATGTGTGCTGTACTTGGACCAAAACAGCCTGTATCTTAATGCTGAGTTTTCTGGTATCCTGCATAAAGGTGTGGTCTTTTTCAATGAAAACCTTTAGTTCCTTCCCCTCCTTCCCTGGACACTCCATTCTTAATCCACTGTATCTCTAAATACTGTGGGAAAGGACCCATTTTTAACCAGGAAAGCAACATTCCCATTGCAGAACCTGGAGGAAGCCCCAGAACAGTTCAGGTGGTGAAGACTCTACTCTCAAAGCTGAGTTAATCCATGGGCTGTCCACTGGGATGCTGTGATCTCACCAGCTTGTAAGTGTGGACAGGAGCCCAGCCATGGCCAGCAGCTGGTTTTGCCAGGTGTTGAGTAATAAGATGTTCTGGCACAACTGGAAACACCTGTAGATCTTGATGGTTTTTTCCTTGGTGTCTGTACAGACACCAGCTTGAACAAAAGAAAATCTGATCACGTGGCAATATTTTCCTTCAGTCATTTTGCTACACCTGGACCTTCTGATTTGCATCACCAGAACCAGGGCAGTGAAACGCAGGACATAATAGCTGTTGCTTCAAGATAAAGCAGCCAGGAGGGAGACAGATACAGAAAAAGGAATAACTTTCTTATTTTCTTCCTCTGAATCTGAAAAATTAAAGATTCCTTTCAGTCTGCAGAAGAGCTGTTGGAACTGGGAATTTCCTAGTGGAAATTGCTGTCTGCTCCTTTAAAGCCCATCTTACCTATTTTCCTTTAGTTGAATGACTGCTGTGTGTTACCTCTTTGTCACGGCCACTCACTCCTGCAGCCCTTGCCCTGCTACCAAAACACCACCACACAAATCCAATACACTCTTGTTCAAACCCACGAAAATAAGCAGAAGAGCAGAAGACAGCGAATATGCCACCAGTTCTGAAAAAGGATTGGCAGGGAGGTCTGGAAATTGCCCCCAGCAAGCAGAGTATCTTTTCTGGGCAAGCAAACAGAAACTTTTGAAGGCTTTGAATATGTAAACTCAGGTTTAATATGATATAGTGGCAAGAGTCAAGACCATTTTTGTAGAGCAGAACCAGATAAACTGCTGACAAAAGCAGCTAGGATAATACAAAGTAATGTGCAGACTGGGAGTCTTCAGGCTAGACAAGAGATGGGTAAAGAAGACGATGATAGAAGTTTCTAAAACCATAAGTGACCAGATAAAACTATTTATCTTCTTGTTCCCTTCCCAAACAAGAAGTGGGGTGCAGTGAACAAAACCAGCTGTGGGCAGGGTCAGAGCAAATAGGAGGATGATGCTCTTGACCTATTATGTGTTTCAGTTGTGGAAGTCCTCATTGCAGGATGTTGCTGATCCTAAAAGTTTACATGGGTTTAAAAAGCAGCTGTTCAGACTCATGCCTGAAAATCTTACTGCAAACTGTTAAATATAAAAACACCAACTTGATTCAGGAGGTCCCTGAACCACAAATTGTTGCAGATTAACCTGGTTTGCAGTTGACCTGGTTTTATATTTTTCCCCACACATTTCTTATTCGTCAGTGCCAAGGATGAGAGGCTGGCCTCAAAAGGATGTTTGATGTGATCTGGTGTAGTTGTTCTTATATGTAGAAATGAGCCTCTTCCCAAACTCATAAAGCAAAACTCGCTGTGCTCCAGAGAGCCACTCCATTTTATCCCTTAGAAACAAACACTTTTAGGAAATCTTGAAGTTCTGGGTTTCCCCATTGTCAAAGTACAGGGCAGCATGAAGTAGGCCAGTGGCCCTGCTTCTGCAGCCCAGTACATCACTGACCGTATTCAGATCATCTCTCCTGTGCCATAAAGAAATCTTACAGCAATGAGCTTGTGAGCAGCAAACTCTTGTGCATGTGAAGAATGTCTGAAAGTGGTTGTTGCTGTGGTCGTGCTGCTGAGCTGGGAAATGCCTTCCAGACTTACGGTCCTGTGTCTTTGATGGCTCTGCCATCACTGTTCTGCCTCTTGTCACTCTTCCCCTGCATAGAAAATATTTTCTCTGCCCTCCAAAAGCTTGACATTTTCAACAAGAAAAAAGGAAAGTTTTAGTACAAACAGGCTTTCTCTTCCCATCATACTTGAAACTGCTGCTGTGCCGTGCCTCCTACAGGAAGTGCGTTTTTTCTCCTCAAAATCCAAAGGTCCCTGTTAAATCCAAACTGTTCCATTAGATGTACCTAGGAATAGGTGGGGTGGGTGATAATAGGGCCATCAGAACATGCATGCATCCTTCTCACCATACACCTTGTCCTCTTTTGTTCCCTGTAGTACATTATGTGCTTGTCTCTTGCTTTGTGACTGCACTGAAAGCTGTCTGGGGCAAAGAAGTTGTCATGTCAGTAGCACTGGAAGGTAGCATCGCACCTTCAGGTGTTGTGAACTTACTAAATAAAATTCACAGTGTAAAATATGCTGACTTGTTCCTCTAGTTTCAAGCTCCTGAATTTTAAAAAGTGGCTTAAAACATAAGAAAAAGAGTTTCAGACATGGATGTCATGTGAAATGAAATACAAATATCTGCATATATTCTATTTCTCGCTTTGGTCTGCCTACACTTTTCTTTCCTGACAGTCAAGGCTGTCATCATTTGATTTCTACTCTGAACCATGCACTTGCAGAAAACCTACCAATATATCAGCTTGTCTCCAGTAGCCTTGAGCACCTTTTGCTGTTTAAATCAAAGCAATACTGCACTTTTCTGGTCATTTAAGTGATGAAACTATAGGTTGTTCTCTTTGTCAATAGAGTTTGAAAGTGGAACAGGACTGGCAACTCTCTCATTATTCTTTATATAGCTTCACTCTTCTTCGAGTGTCTAAATCAACCGGGAAGGCTGCTGGCTGCTGATGCGAGTTAGACCGTCATCAATTACCGTTAGAGGGTAAGCAGGACACAGGTTTCAGGGCAGGCCGGTATTCAAGTTCTTGTTTTAGGGTGAGGGGATCTGAATTTCCTAAGTGTGCGCATTAATAGCTGCACTTAGCATTTAATGCTCATGCTCAGACAAACATAAAGGTAGCCTTAGCCCTGAGCTACATATAATTGTAAGGTATTTTCTAAGCATTGATGCTATTTTCTTTTTTTTAACATTATAACTTGATTTTTACCCTAATCCTTTATTTTATTCCTAAACTTCATAAAATATTTGGCTATGCAAAAGCCAGTAGGTGCCACTGACAGAGAACTGAAGGAATGGCATCACTGGGAAAATGTAAATACAGCAGATTTTTTTCTCTGTGAATGTCAGTTGCTGCGTTACAGCAGAGTCATGTGTTAATAATTAGAGAATGTAGAGACAAAACACAGCTTCTATTTAGCTTTAAGTGCAAAGAACATTTAATGCATGCCAATTTGATGTGCAGGTTATTTATCTAAGGGGCTCCTACAAAATGAGCAGAAAGTGTGGGGGCTCATCTGTATAACAGAATTGAGTCTAGTCCAAATTAATGGAAAAATCTGCTAACATAAACTACATTTTAATGCCAAGTCTGGCCTAACTTTTAAGCAAACCAATGCTCATTTAGGCAAACAATGTTGACAAAATCTATCATTTTGTGTGGCTTCTGCACTGAGTGTGGTGAAGCTTGGCATTTTCCTTTGCATAAATCCCAACAGAGTTTAAAGTTCCCAGTGATACCAGGTTTGGTAAGGTTATATCTATTTAGTTCTCGACCACAATCTAAAAATGATGACCGTGGCTTCACTCTGAAACTTTTCAGTTTAATATAGTGTCTGGGGAGAGACACAAACTTCGGGACCAAAATCAAAGTTACCAGCCTTTGTGAATGTTTATAGTCAAGGCTTTCACTGGAGGTCCCTTTAGTGCTGTAAGTTGACTTTCAAAGCTCTGTGGGTTATTTCTCTTCCACAGTCAAGGAGCAGAACTTCATCCATGCAGTAAATTTGATACACATGATTTCTTGCCTAAGCAGCTCTTGCATTCATCCTGGACTATATCTACACTGTAATAAAGCATCCAGCCTGTGAAAAGTATCTGGTTTCAGCCAACAGCACTGAATATAACTAATGCACAGTTCAGTCTCGCATTGAAGTGGGAGCTGAGCAATGTTTGAATATGCCTTTTGACAGCTGGTATATTGCACATTTAAAGTATGGTTTGTTTTATATACAACATAAAATCAAATTGTATTTTACCCATAGAAGGGTGAACCATGTCCTAGAAATTGATAGCTTTTCTAAAATAAAATGACATCTCCCCACCTCCCCTTTCTGTGTGCACATACAGGGTGTGCAGAGAACTGCCTGTGCCTTTTGTTACTTTGGTTTTGGGAGCCACAGAATAACGTGCCCAAATCCCAGCACTTAAAAAACCACTTGACATGTTCTTCCTGAACATCAACTGCTCTCAGAACATGTGAACTCAGAGGGGATTTTTATACAGTTCTCTAGCAAGTATAAAATGACATGCTCGCGTCTTCCTAGAGAGGGATAAGCCTGGCAGTAGCAGGGCAAACAGCTGAGCTTCACTGGCAGTGCCATTCAGACTGAGCGTACACAACCTCTGTCTCTGCTGTAAACTCACCCCCTGTCCAGCACAACGATCGGTTGCTGGATTTCCACCAGTCCAATGCAAACCTGGAACATAAACCAGGAAAACCGGTATTTTGCTGGTGGTTCTTACTTTTTCTTGGAACCAAAACCCTTCATTTCACAATATCTTGACAGCAACCCCTCCTGTAGCAGAAAGCATTCGAGGCTTTAGAAGGTGTTTGAAGACGCCTGTCACACTTGGCTTCAGTGGAATTTTGAAAACTGATCAAGCCTGGATGGTTTCCCACACCTTAGACAGTGGTGAAAGAGGCCTCTTAGAGGTGACATTAAAGGGTCTTGGTGCTGAGTTTCTACCATACTCCCTGTTTGCAGCCACATCCCTGTTTGCAGTGTCGCGTGGACTTTGCTGGGACAGCTGCTGTGTCTCAAATCCTCATAGTCTGACAAGTTCAGCTTGTGGTTGAGTTCTTGAAGGGTTTTCCAGGAAGCTGAGATGGGGAACTTGTCAAGCAATGATGCCAAGAACAAATGTGTCATTTCATGAGGGAGACTTTTTTCCTCCACCAAACCTCTGACTTGGTGTTTAAAAAGATACTGAGCCACCAAGCAAAGGGGAATCATTATCTCATGACATGAGGGACAAGATAAGTACAGGGTGCTTTAATTTCAGTCCTTCTCAGGGCCTGAGATGGCTGTCAGAAAAAAAACCACCAATACAATTTATTCTTTTTATGGGCTGAAGCAACTACAGTGCACTAGCCTCTCACCTCACAATTCCTCTGCAAGACTCTGAAATAATTATTTAAAGGAGGAATAAGGAGCTGGGGGCCCTGACAGCTGCCCTGCAGCCATATGTGTCTGAATTCCTTTATCAGAGACCCATCCCAAAATGGGAGTGTTCTCTAGCCATCTTACTTGCCTGGACCAGAAAAAGTTTGCCTTTGCCCTGATGACCGAGGAAGGAGAAATAAGTTACTCTGAATTTCAGATGCTGCACAAGAGCAATGAGTTTCTCCCAAGGGTGTCTGTGTTTGTGCTAGAATTACAACACAGCGAGCTGGGAAGTGGCTGCCTGGGAAGCAAAATGATTCTTGTAACCATAGAATCACGAAAAGCAGGTGTGGAAGGGTTATTTCTGCACTGTTGGTGTCTCTGCGAGTTTCTTGTGTTGTAGTGACCAAGCCAGATGCAGTACTACAGCTCAGACCTTTTGCTGAAGGCAGTCCAAGCTCTTGCACTTTTCTAATATCCCAGTGTAATTGCATTTTTTGGCAATGACAGAATACTGTAGACAGATTTCAGCTCATGTCTCCCTAGCTCCACTGTAGAAGTGTTACTTAACCTGCTGTTCCCCTTTCTAAATATGAGCCAATGATTATTCCTGATGAAGTGCAGCACCTTGTTCTCATCCTTATCAGATTTTATTCTGGGTTTAGATCCCTTTTTTCAACTTGTCTGTATGATTTAGAGTGTAGCCTTCTTGCCCAGCATTGCTTATAGCCTCCCAGGCTGATGCTACATCTTAAATGACCACTCCACTTACTCATTATCCAGCTGACTAATGAAATGCTGAATAACCCTGGACCTAAGTGAGTCTCTGCAGACCCCATGCAATAGATCTTTCCATGGTGACAGTGGCCCATTGCTATTTCTCAGCACTGACCCAGGCAGTTTTGCTGGCCGTATAGCAGTTTCCTTAGTCTGCTTCTGACAACACTGCGTGACACAGCTTCAGAAATCTTCCTGAAGTTGATTGAATTTGGGTTTCCCTACCTGCAAGGCCTGTTACCTTGTGTCACAGAAGGAAACTAAACTGGTTTGACTTGATTCTTGACAAATACCTCTTATTTGCATCTCCACTTTTTGTTTTCCGAATGCTTACAAACTTGATGGGATTATTGCTTCTGAAACTTTCTCAGGGATTGATGGAAAACTGGTTTGTGTGTAATTTTCCAGTTTCTCTTCCCCCTTTTAAAGATAGTTGCTGCATTTACCCTTTTCCATGGCTGGTATAAATCACATCTTCCCTGAACTCTCAGCAATAATTGCTGATGGTTGTTGATTTAGTTTCTTCTTTAAATATCTTGAGGTAGATCTAGCGATAGCTCTGAGTAAAAAGAGACCTCTAGGCAGATGGAAACACGGAAAAGTGACCTGGCACAAACCTGCAAGCATTTGTAACCAAACCAAATTACTGCTAAATGTTCTTACCTAAAACATGTTCACTGGTTTCAGTTATGTTAGCCTCCTGCTCACGAGTTCATCTTATTTCTGTTGGTAGATAAAGCTGAGCCCTGTATCATTTTCTAGGCGTCAACTTGACCAACTTTCCCCTTCTGCTGAACAGAGAACAAACTCTTCACATGGTTTTTGTCATCATTTGCATCTGGTTTTGCTTCCTGACCTTTCTGGAGTTATGCCTGTGTTTTCTTGCCACTCTATTATTAGTAACCAGACACAGATTCTTCTGTCTCTGTGCTGTCTTCTTCTGTCTGAGTTCAGCAAAGGGCTCATGGCCATGTTAGCAGGCAGTGATTTAGCACCTCATATTAGACTGGGATTAACCACCCTGTTTGCCGTGTACATCCATTACTATAATAATGAAGTTGTAAAATTAGAACCTTTGCCTGCACTTTCCTTTTGTGCACACATACTTAACTCAGGCCTTTACTGTTAGTGATTTTAGTTAGGTACAGACCTTTTCTTCCTCCACTGCAAAGATGAAACTTTCAACACCTGTAATATCTAGGCATCAATAAGAGATTTTCTGAGGGAGCTACCAGATGTCTATCCTCACCAATCATCTTCCCAATAAATGTCTGGATGTTTCTGATTATTTTGGAGGAAACTCTTCTTTTGTTCACCAAGGTATGGATTCTCTGTAGAAAAAGAAACTTAAGTACAAATCTTTCCAACAGCCCTCTGTGATTCACTATGACATTCCTCAGTCAACACATGGATTCCTACAAATCTCTTGGAATTCTCTCATTCTTTGAAATAAATTTAGTACTGGTATCCCTTATTCATAGTAGCAAGCAATAGTGAATGTAATAGCAAAGCAAGTCATGTAAGTGCTTCCCTGCTTCTCCCTTCTTCAGCTTTGCTGGAGGTGACAGAACAACACAGATTTCTGGAACTTTTCCATGCAGACTGGCTCCTGTTCCTGTGAATTGGGAGCTGCATCTTGGACCACATGGTTCTGCCAGCAAGAGGAGCTGGGAGCGGTTTTCATGCTTCTTAAAGACCACGGCGTTTGATGCCAAAACTGCCCTGACTCTGCAAGTGCAATGTCTGGTTGTTTTACATTGGCACCAAGCAATTACAATTTTAAAAAAAGGACATTATTTTAAGCTTAGTAGTGTGTGTAACACAGAAATAACACCTTCCACCCAATTGAATGAGGATAGAGAGGGATCCCCCTGCTGTCACAAATGAAAGCAGGTTCAATGACATTGTACTGCCTGGAGGGCAGTAGCCCAATTCAGCAAAGACTCCTTCTGTGGTGCTGCCACCCTCTTGAGTCTGGGCAATGGGTGGCTGAGCAGTCAGAAACCAGGACAAAGCCAGTCCATCCTCCCACAGAAAGGCTTTATTGGATGCCTATAAAATTATGCAAAACTTTGCTGTGATATATCCTTGGAGTCTTGGCATCCTGAAAGTGACATATTTCAGGACATTCAGCTTCTCTTTATATCAAGTTCTCTGCTCTGATCCCCTTTTATATTTTCTGAAGTTGTTTAAGGTGAGTAACACCTCAGCTTACTTCTGTGGTTGCCCTTCCTCCCTGATATGTCAAATTCCTTTCCTTATGCTGTGGGTTGTACTTCTTGTTCCACCTACCTTCTGAAAAGACCAAGCAATTATGACAAAGATTTTACAAAACAGTTACAATTTTAGAAAGTATTATATTGATGCCTTGGAAAAAATATTAGAACAAATGGTGCTTTCCAGCTTATCAAAGGGGGGAGGGGGGAAAGGGGATAAAACACATCTCGCTAGCGATGAGCCTGGGGGTGGAGCGCCGACATGTGTGGGAAGGTGCACTAGTGAGACTCTTCAGACTACGTCCCAGTGGAGGTAGGGGATGGAGTTCCATGCAGTAATCAAGTTACAAGTGTCACTGATGGGTTGGTAACCGTGGAAGTCCCTGAACATGGCTTGACAGAAATTCGGACTGCTCCCTGTGAAAAGGTGGCAGGGCCCTTAGCCCGACTGAAGTGTGTCTACACCAATGCACGCAGCATGGACAATAAGCAGGAGGAACTACAAGCTATTGTGCATCAGAATAACTACGATGTAGTAGCTATCACAGAAACATGGTGGAATGAGTCACACAGCTGGAGTGCTGCCATTGGTGGGTATAAGCTCTTCAGAAGGGATAGACAAGGAAGGAAAGGTGGTGGGGTGGCCATGTATGTTAAGGAGTGCTATGACTGCATAGAGATTAGTGATAGTGACAATAGGGTTGAGTGCCTATGGGTGAGAACCAAGGGGAAGGCCAACAAGTCAGATATCATGATGGGAGTTTGCTATAGACCACCAAACCAGTATGAGGAGGTAGATATAATATTCCATAGGCAGGTGGGAGA